>NW_027456595.1:0-15671 GCF_040206685.1 Ascaphus truei | reverse complement strand
TATTCACCTTAACTTGTAATCACTATTCATTCACATTGTGTAGATTAGCGCTTTTTAGAGGGCTTATAATTGTTTGTTTGCCATTAGATTTGAAAGAACTTAAGCTGGTGGTGGATATGAGAGTCTCTGGTAGGTTGTTCCAGTTTTGGGGTGCACGGAAGGAGAAGGAGGAACGTCCGGATACTTTGTTGAGTCTTGGGACCATGAATAGTCTTTTGGAGTCTGATCTCAGGTGATAGGTACTGCATGTGGTAGGGGTGAGGAGCTTGTTCAGGTAGCTGGGTAGCTTGCCCAGAAAGTATTTGAGGGTGAGACAGGAATGGTGAACTTTGCGCCTAGACTCTAGTGATGACCAATCTAGTTCTTTGAGCATTTCGCAGTGATGTGTGTTGTAGTTGCATTGGAGAACAAAACGACAAATTGAATTGTAGAGGGTGTCAAGTTTGCTAAGGTGGGTTTGAGGTGCCGAGCCATATACTATGTCTCCATAGTCAATAATTGGCATTAGCATCTGCTGTGCTATACGCTTTCTGACCAGGAGACTTAGGGAGGATTTGTTCCTGTAAAGTACCCCTAGTTTGGCATAGGTCTTGGTTGTCAGGGTATCAATGTGCATCCCGAATGTTAAGTGGGAGTCAAACCATAAGCCCAGGTATTTAAAACTAGTGACAGGTGTTAGGGTGGTGGTAGCGTTGGTTCTAATCAGGAGCTCAGTCACTAGAAGCTTTACAAATTTAGTCTTGGTCCCAAATACCATTGTTACAGTCTTGTCAGTGTTTAAAAACAGTTTGTTTTGGGAAATCCAGTTTTCGAGTCTCAAAAAGTCAGACTGAAGTATGTGTTGAAGGTCAGAGAGGCTATGGCTGTGTGCATACAGGATTGTGTCATCTGCATACATGTGTATTGAGGCTTCCTTACAAGCTGTGGGAAGATCATTAATGAACACTGAGAAGAGTAGGGGCCCCAGAACAGAGCCTTGCGGTACACCACAGGTGATATCCAGGGGGTTGGAGTTAGAGCCTGAGATGGACACATGTTGGGATCTTCCTGATAGGTAGGACTGAAACCAGTTTAAAGCCTGTTTCCCTATTCCAGAGCTCTGGAGTTTGTTAAGCAGGATAACATGATCAACTGTGTCAAAAGCCTTTGCAAAATCTAGGAATACTGCACCAGTGAGTTGTCCCCGTTCCATTCCACACTGGATTTCATTGCAAACTTTTAGCAGGGTAGTTACGGTGGAGTGTTTGGGACGAAACCCAGACTGGAATTGGCTAGGGAAATTTGTCTTGGTGTAGAAATCGCTTAATTGGGAGTGGACACATTTTTCCATAACTTTGGATAGAATTGGGAGAAGTGAGATTGGCCTGTAGTTTGAGACAGTGTTTTTGTCCCCACTTTTGAAGATTGGGACAACTCTGGCAGTTTTCCAGGTCTTAGGGATATGGCCTGCAGACAGGATAGAGTTGACTATGGACGCAATTGGTTTGGCAATGGCTGGGGCACCAAGTCGTAGGAACCTAGATTGTAGTAAGTCGGGTCCACATTGGCTGCTTAGTTTTAGTTTGAGGAGCGCTTGTGTAATATCCTCTTCAGATACTGGGCTAAATTGAAAATTGTGGGCAGTGTTGGGAGGGGGTGGGACTGTAGGGATACTCCCAGGATGAGATTCATGTTTGGGGTTTGTGCTGCGTTTCGCTAATAAGTTAGTGGCACACCCCACAAAGTAATCATTGAATGCATTTGCAATGTCAGTGGGGTTTGTCAGAGTAATATCCCCCTTAGTGATATTACTTGGTTGTTGATGGTTAGGAGCCTGGAATATATTGTTGATAACCTTCCAGAAGTTACCTAGGTTTGATGTATTTTGGTGGAGATTGTCAGAGTAATATTGTGCTTTTGCATGCCTTGTTTGCCTTGTGCACATGTTCCGCAGGCATCTGTAGTGATTGAGATCCTTGGTAGTGCCAGTTACTTTGTAGCTTTTCCACAAGGCATCCCTGAACTGGTAGAGTGCTATAAGGTCAGGTGTAACCCATGGAAGGTGGGCACCCCGTACCCTTATTCTGCGTAGTGGAGCATGGGTATCGCAGAGTTTTAAGAACTCGGATTGGAAATAGTCGAGCGCAGAATCAGGGTCGGGATTTAAATCGATTCTGTTCCATGGGCAGTTTGTAAGGTCATCCAGAAACTGTTGTGGGTTAAAGTTTTTAAATGTTCTAGTGAGGGGTAGTATGTAATGGGAGAAGAGAGAGGGTGACCGTGTACAGGGGGAGAGAGTGTAATGGGGGAAGAGAGAGGGGAAGAGTGTAAGGGGAGGGGGGGAGTAAGGGGGAAAAGAGTGTAAAGGGGGGATGAGGGAGGTGGAGAATGTAATGGGAGAAGAGAGAAGGGGAGAGTGTTAGGGGAGAAGAAAGAGGGGGAGTGTAAGGAGAGAAGCGATAAGGGGAGAATAGAGAGGGGGAGAGTGTAAGGGGACAAGAGAGAGGGGCAGTATGTAATGGGAGAAGAGAGAGGGTGACAGTGAAAGGGGGGAGAGAGTGTAATGGGAGAAGAGAGAGGGGAAGAGTGTAAGGGGCGAGAGAGGGGGTGGTGGGGGGAAGAGAGTGGAAATAGTGTAAGGGGAGAGTGGGGGGGAGTAAGGGGGAAACGAGTATAAAGGGGGGATGAGGGAGGTGGAGAATGTAATAGGAGAAGAGAGAAGGGGAGAGTGTTAGAGGAGTAGAAAGAGGGTGAGAGTATAAGGAGAGAAGAGAGAAGGGGAGAGTGTTAGAGGAGAAGAAAGAGAGGGAGTGTAAGGAGAGAAGCGATAAGGGGAGAATAGAGAGGGGGAGAGTGTAGGGGGACAAGAAACGGGGGCAGAATGTAAGGGGGAAAGAGAGAGGTTGTAGGGAGAATTAAGGTAGTCTTGTTTCTAATGCCCTAGGCATGTAAGGGGTTCGCCCTAGGCATTTTAAGGGTTAACTTTATGAGTGTAATGGGTTAATTTATGTCTCTTAGTAAAAATGTCTACTGTTGCTGTAATAATGCTTACATAGTCTTAAACTTCCAGTATATAGTTTATTGTGAGTTTCAGACAGCTTACTTCCTCTTTCAGTGACTTTTTCATGCCTCAGCACAGTTTCTCTTTTCCTTAGTTAAGTTTCCTTACTGTCACTCAAATAGTTAACATTTGGAAGGGGGGTCCCACCCCCCCCCCCCGGGGGTCCCACCCCCCCTGTTTTCTGAGATAAGGGTCTTTAAGCTTTGTCTTGGGAGAGCAGAACCTTATCCAGGGACAATAGAAAAAATAGAGCATAGCTCCATATCCGTGCTCAAAAGTGAGCATGAAGCATCATAAAGCTTATCATATATTCATGGTGTAACAGAAAGTCAACAATGAGTACAGGTATCTTTCAAATAAATATTGCTAGTGCTGTCTAGTCATATAATGCTCCAATTAGGGCCGATTCTTTTGTCCGCAGATTTCCACAGATTCGTCTCCAAACTGGTGATTTGCCTTTTGCGGATTTTTTTTGTCCCTGACAGTCCATCTGCGGATTCCACTGATGGATTTTAAGAATCCAATCCGTGGATAGCGCAATCCGTGGTTTGGATACACCGCGGAAAAGATTTCTCATGGAAAAACGAATTTTGACAGTTTTGCCTCACTATTTAGCAGCGTATGTATGTATGTATGAAAAAAGCCCAAACAGAAGCGCAAGCTCCATAGCATGTAACTGTTTAAACAAATGAGTGCATTTATTAAAATCTGTAGCCCATAGGAAATGCACTTACAGGATTATATAAAGCAACCATACGTGGGAGAGAAATCTCTATGTGAAGACATCAAAAAGGGGTGGGGGAGTCCAGAGTCTACAGGGTGCACCTGATATACTCGTAGCCACAACCAGCTCTTGTCACAAGCTGGCACCAGATCGCTGTTATTCTCAGTACCTCCGCGTCCTCTGCTCCTGTATGTATCAAATGCCAGCACTTGGATTCGGCTGACTGGAACACTAGGACGCTCAGGACGCTCAGGACTCCACGTGCACGCACCCACATGTGATGACGTCACCAGCCCTACGCGTTTCGTCACGTTTGCGCGACTTCGTCAGGGGAAGTATGATTGGTTTCTAGCAGCCAATGAAATAGGCTGACTCGTGTAGAGCTATTATTACTCCTTGGTTGCTGATTCAACAGAGTTCGATAGTTTACAATTAAAAAAAAGAACATTAATAAACAATACCACCTTACTATAAATCACAATAATTAATAAAATAGTTCACACTAAACCCTGAGAATATAACAACTATTTATTTAATTTTAAATACATTAACTCCCAATATATAATGCACAAAGAGTATCCTACTAAACCCAAATCTACATTCATCAAATATGGATGTTAGACCAATTATACAAAGAACCTATAACTAATAATAATAATAACTGATGATTACTATATCAACAAATAAAAAAAAAAATATATATAACTCCCTGAGTGTAGTGTGAACAATGTAACACCAACAATCACTATAAATAAATCATTATAACATAATCACAACAATAAGTATTTAAATTCATAAAAAATCCTGAATAGGGAATAACCATAATATTTATAAAAAACATATTAATAATAATAATTTTATTACAATTAAACATAAAATAAAAAAGATATAATAAAAATCACTGAAATTGGAACTGATAAACTCTAGTTTAACCATATACGCTCCCATTACCATATGAGAGATAAAGATAGAGAATGTAATATATTGAAGGAAAACTCTCCATGTATGTATGTATGTATGTATGTCTTTATTTATATAGCGCCATTAATGTACATCGCGCTTCACAGCAGTAATACACGTGACAATCATATAAATAATACAAATAACATATCATGGGAATAAGTGCATCAGACATAAAAGTAACATTTAGGAAAATGAGTCCCTGCTCTGAAGAGCTTACAATCTAATTGGTAGGTAGGAAGAACGTACAGCGTCAGTAGGAGGGCGTTCTGGCAAGGGCGTCTGCAAGGGGCCAAGGTTTATGTATGAGGTGTATAGTATCAGCAACGGGTCTGCCTAAGGTTGAACGTGTGTCCCACAGAGAACTATATATTCCGGATAAATCAAGTGGAGGTGCTGTGTCTCGGATAGACTCCCCAAAACGGGTTTTATTCACTTTTCTTTATGATTTATCCATTGTAGAGAATATATATATATATATATTCTCATCCCTGTATGATAAAGATTACTGTATAATTATTTTATGAGCTATTTATTGTCATTTATTTTGTAAGCATATGCAATAAAGGTGACTTTTTACCTCTCATACTGATCATACTGATCACACAGCATCACTACTTTCCCTCAAATGTATCAATACTCTATAATTACTAAACCTACCACTATAGCGGTGCCCACTTTAGGGCATTTGACCCTTCCACTGCTATATTAATCGCAACCACTTTGGCTGATTAGTAGTTGTGCTCGGAGTAAGGGACTTTGTTCTTCAGCCTCCTTATGGGTATTTTTCTACATGTTGCTTAAGAATTACTCAGCATTCATCCTTGACTTTAGATGTGTTACAGTGAAAATACACTCAGTTATAATGGACACATCCAGTTATATAATACTGCTCCCCTTTTCTCATTGGTGCATAATGCACGCACAGTAACAGACACCCGCCCTTCAGAATTACTTTGGCCATCATTCATAGTTTACTGGGATGTTTGAAAAGCAAAATGTTGAGCAGATCCCGAGATTCTGACATATCACCCACTTTTTCAGAGGTTTATATATAACAGAATTAGTTCTTATTCCATAAATAAATCACAGCTGAAACCCAGTTTGCACAGAATTCTCAATCTTGCTTTCCCTGCTGAATAACAGAGTATAATGAAAATGAAAATGTATTGTGCTTCTTGGTAGGAAATGATTTATTCAGTCGTATTCTGGAAATAGCTCGGATAAATGTGGGTAGGGCTGCAGCATCAATTTATCAAGGTTTTAGGTCTCACTAACCCCTTCAGTGCCAGATGGACGTTTCATCCTAGATGAGGTTATACATACAGTGAACCCAGTAGTCAAAGTGTGGTAGTATAAAGACGTATGGTAACAGTACAACAACAAGTGTCCCAAATATTTTTTTAATTACACGTGTAGCGGTCATGTAAAATGGCTACAGTCATCTCTCCTGCTGACAGTAAGGCCTGGTAAGTTGTGGGCATGCCAGCAGTAATTATGGAGGTTTGCCCTCACACCCTGGTGGGGTGCCCTGTGTATGGATGGGAGTGGTCACATGCTCTGACTCCATGGTTAGTGATGTCAGAGGTGTGTCAGCTTCCAGAGTGTACATAAGGCACAGCACTGTGTCTAAAAGTTAGTTCTGCGTAGTTCTGCTAAGGGAGGAGGAGTTTCTGCCAGAGTTCTATAAAAGTTCAGTTCTAGTAGTCTTGGGAGTTCTATTCAGTCATGAGTTAAGTGCAAGTTCTAGCAGATGGTTATGTTATAGTAACTGAAGAGGAGACTGTGTCCAGGGACCTGGCACAGGGCAGAGATCCCTGCGGGGATAGGGAATCCCTATTTAAGGAGAACTACACCTTTTAAAGGGAGGCACTGACTGAACATGAGTGGCTAGAAATCTACTGCGAGGGGCAGCTAGCCCACTCAGGCAATAAAGATGTTCTCAATCACAAACCCTCTCGTGTACATGTGTGGAGTGAATGTACAGAGAGGAGCACCACGAAGGAGTTCCTCAACAGGACCATCCCCATGCGGACGCAGGGACCCTGATGAGGTGGAGGCACTGCACTGGAACTAGGTAGGACTACTACCTCAGCTGCCTGTCTGGACGTGTCCTCCCCACACACCATCATGCTGGAGACTCAGGAGTCCTGTTGCCAACAGGTGCACCACCAGACACTACCACACTGTAATGGGGACCGGTTAGACCACAGGGGCCAATGTGAGATTGGGTGGGTCAGGCCGGTTCAGGCCGGTTCAGAAATACCGTTACACACGTATAATTCCCCCTTTCTTTTTATGAAAGAAAAACAGATTTACTTTAGGAAACCCCTCTTCTTTCTACATTTACAGCATAAATACTGATTCAATCTTTCTATAGGACAGCACAAAGCCCTGTTTCTTACTGGAGAGGAGAGGGGCGGCTAGAACATATCGTCGGGATCTAGGCACCAGACACAACAAAGAAGTTCAATGAAGACTTTTTATTCCAGCAATCACAGCACAAAAACCCAGATCAGAGCGATACTCACAAAAACAGGGGTATACGGGGGGGGGAATCCTATCTGGCAAGGGGGGTGAGCCCCATATTAAAGGCATACCCAGGGTTTGCTTCCACAATCCGTTCCATACCTCTCTGGTGCAATTCATGGCAGAACACTTTCAAATCTCCCTCTGAAAAGTCCTGTTCTCCACTTACCTGGCAAGATACAGTTTCACAGCACAGAAGCACTTTTTAATCTCCGTGGTTAGGCTCCCAGCCTTGTTCTCAGGTGTCTCTGGCACAGCCTCGGAACACCCAGCTTAGTTCCCATCCATGTCAGGATCAGAATGAGCACTCTGTAGACCTCTACAGAGCCTGAGGAAGTCCAGTTCCGGACGAAACGCGTTGCTCTTTTTTCATCTGGGACACTTCACAGCACACCACAGAGGAGGCAGAGGTGCAGTTGTAGCTCCCCATCCGGACGCGGAAGGCGAGATCCCCTACCACTATACACCGCACTGCCCCCCTTTGCTTTTACTTCCCCACAGAAGCCTTTGGTTTCTGTTTTTATATTATTTTCTTGTTTTTTATTAAAATTAGTTTTTAGCCTCCAGACCATAGTGTCATTTGTTTATGTTACAAGCTATCTTCAGCGTCAGTCACACCAGGAATAGAAGTATAAAGAAACCGCTAGGAGTGTGTACTCACACTGGCCCGTGTGAGTATTGTGATATTATATCTTTTATCATTGTCCCCACCCCTTCATCACCACCTGCTACCAATTGGGTAATATCCCTAAAAGGGCAGGAACAAGACACCAAGATAGGACCACACTCACATTGGCCCGTGTGAGTGTTAGATCATACAATTCTATTTTAGTGGTTTATCAATACCCTATCCTCCCCCCCATCGACGCCTCTATACACATATGCCTTAACCATATCCTCTCTTTTGTTTATATGAGAGGAAATCCTCCTGGAGTGGAAACACTGAACCACGAAGCAATAAGGACATACATCAAGAAGAAGAACTCACATCGCGGAGAGAAAAAGGATCATTGCAAGAGCACGGGATCCCCAAAGAAACCTTGATGAGACTGAGCTTACACAAGGCCGTGTAAGTTATATATTACAATTTTTTACCTTCTCACCCACATATACACATTTATGTATATTCGCCCTTTCAATTGGTCATCTGCCACCTGAGCTATTACGTTCGCTCAGGGTATAACCGCTCTATTTTTGTATTACTAGACTCATTACACTGCCTGTTTCCCACAACTGTGCTCCCCCATCCTTTCTGTATTCATTGCTTACAAGGGTCCTGGATAGATCCTGCTGGGGTTCCGAGTCACAGGAGGACATCACTTGAAAATCACACTCAGGCAGTATCATACTCCGTTTTTTTATATTTCAGCTTATCTGACCTAGCTCTACAGAGATAGCGCCCGGGTACCCCCTCCAACACATTAACCCCTTCATTGCCTTAGCGGCTATCCACTATGGTAATGAAGCAGCATTTATATATTTTTAATAATATTGTGCAGAAGCAGGGGGTCCCCTGAGTTCAACCGCATTGATTTGTGGCTCATAGACCCCCTGCTTCCCGAGTTACAGGCCCAGGTTTGGGGCACCGGTGCCAGTGTCGCCGCCCTATTTATAGCGGACACGGAGCGAATGGGGTGCTATAAAGATGGCGGCGACACTGCCACCCGATGACACATTCCGGGGCCTGTAACTCCGGAAGCAGGGGGTCCCTGGTCCACAAAGCAACACGGTTCAGCTCAGGGGACCCCCTGCTACTGTACACTATTATTAAAAATACATTCATGCTGCTTCGTTACCATAGCACATAGCCGCAAAGGTAAGGAACGAGTGTTTATTGATATGTGTGTTTTGCTCATAGTGTAAATGTGCAGAGGGTCTCCGGAGCTGAACCACTTTGGTTTTAGGTCCGGGGACCCCCTGCTTCCCGAGATACAGGCCCCTTTATGGGGTGCCGGTATCCCTCTGCTTTGTTTACATTCCGCGGTCACGTGACCGGGACTTTTAAATGCAGAGGGATACCGGCACCTCATAAAGGGACCTCTATCTCGGGAAGCAGGGGGTCCCCGGACCTGAAACCAATGCGGTTCAGCTCCGGAGACCCCCTGCACATGGTCACTATCAGTAAAAGTTGTTTATAAATACTATATTTTTTGCCGATGTTTGCGCTGAGAGAGCGGCTTTTCTCTCTCTGCTGCAAACACCTATCGGCAGAAAAGGTGTATCGGAAGGCTTATCGGGAGCCAGGCTGTATCGGCACAGGCTCATCGGCAGTTTTGCTTTCGCAGTGATTCGGCAGGGATCGGCATGGATTCGGCCCTTACTGAATACTGCGAGGGCAAATTGCCAAAAAAAGGCCTATCCGCAACACTTGCCGAAGAGATTTTATCGGTGCTTACTGCATGAGGCCCCAAGTCCTCTCCAAGCTGCAGTGTTGAGTCTCTGCTTCCTCTGGAATCCACGTGGAACGCCCAGATGCAGAGTTGTTTCCAAACGCCTCTGCTCTCTTGCTCCCCACCTCTCCAAATCTCGCGATACACGGGAGAGTGACGTCAGACGCCGGTCTGAGTTCCGTGGCTTAATGGAGGGCGGCGATAGTAAATGTTATTGCACCTAAAGGTGCTAAGTTTTAACTAACTGGGCAAAGAGTTAGGAGGGATAAAGACTAAATAAGTGTAGTTGTAGTGTTCTTAACCCTACGTGTTTTGTCCTATAGAGGGACTTCTTCAGGGGTATGATACCCCCTGAAGACTTCCCTCTATAGGACGAAACGCGTAGGGTTAAGAACACTACGACTACACTTATTTAGTGTAGATAATTAGGTTATAGTTACCAATATATATATATATATATGTAATCATGCTTTCTAAGGATTTATGTGGGTGTTTTTTTTACATTTGTACTAGTAAGCATCTCGGAGGCACAGAACAGACCCTGTATTCACAGACAGCTGATTCTGTGTTTTCTGGAAAGCTTTCTGCACTGATTATATTGGCTTCTTTTAGTCAATTTCCATAAGATATTGGCAGTGAGAAACAAGAGGGAGATTAATGATACTTCTAAGTAATATAAGTATTCATTTTTTGGTTACCTGGTTTACAGGAAAGTTACCAGTTCTGTGCGGTTAGCAGTTGTTATTGATTGTGGTTTGTTTAAGAGCAAACTGTGAATAATTTTTCTTGTAACAGAACAGTTAAATAAAGCAAAGTAGTCTTTCTTAAGTAAAAAGTGTTGTGTGTTCCTCCGCTGGAATTGATGTTACTACTCTGATAGTGTCTGATAAGGTCAGATTTAAATGAAGCTAACATCCCCACTGCCATTAAAGCCTCATTTCAGCTCAGTCAGATTTTGATTTAAATTATGCCATTTTAAAAGGTTGAAATTAACAGTAAATGTGATTCGGAGATTTCAAGATCCACAAAATTGATGTTATGAATTTATATATAATAAAAATGTTGTCAGTGATAACACTTACTTTATCTCTTATTATTGACTGCACCTGTGTGTTGGTTTTCACAAATTACAAAGATGAAAGGTTGTAAGTATTTTAAAAACCATTACCTTGTGATAAACCTTCTCTGCTATACAGTCCCACATTGCACTGTGCAGTCATGCACCTGTAATGTACAGTATAATGAGTAGTGTGCATCTGTAATGCGCAGTATAATGAGTAGTGTGCATCTGTAATGCGCAGTATAATGAGTAGTGTGCATCTGTAATGCGCAGTATAATGAGTAGTGTGCATCTGAAATGCGCAGTATAATGAGTAGTGTGCATCTGTAATGCGCAGTATAATGAGTAGTGTGCATCTGTAATGCGCAGTATAATGAGTAGTGTGCATCTGTAATGCGCAGTATAATGAGTAGTGTGCATCTGTAATGCGCAGTATAATGAGTAGTGTGCATCTGTAATGCGCAGTATAATGAGTGGTGTGCATCTGTAATGCGCAGTATAATGAGTGGTGTGCATCTGTAATGCGCAGTATAATGAGTAGTGTGCATCTGTAATGCGCAGTATAATGAGTGGTGTGCATCTGTAATGCGCAGTATAATGAGTAGTGTGCATCTGTAATGCGCAGTATAATGAGTAGTGTGCATCTGTAATGCGCAGTATAATGAGTAGTGTGCATCTGTAATCCGCAGTATAATGAGTAGTGTGCATCTGTAATGCGCAGTATAATGAGTAGTGTGCATCTGTAATGCTCAGTATAATGAGTAGTGTGCACCTGTAATGCGCAGTATAATGAGTAGTGTGCATCTGTAATGCACAGTATAATGAGTAGTGTGCATCTGTAATGCGCAGTATAATGAGTAGTGTGCATCTGTAATGCACAGTATAATGAGTAGTGTGCATCTGTAATACGCAGTTTAATGAGTAGTGTGCATCTGTAATGCACAGTATAATGAGTAGTGTGCCTCTGTAATGCGCAGTATAATGAGTAGTGTGCATCTGTAATGCACAGTATAATGAGTAGTGTGCATCTGTAATGCGCAGTATAATGAGTAGTGTGCATCTGTAATGCACAGTATAATGAGTAGTGTGCATCTGTAATACGCAGTTTAATGAGTAGTGTGCATCTGTAATGCACAGTATAATGAGTGGTGTGCCTCTGTAATGCGCAGTATAATGAGTAGTGTGCATCTGTAATGCGCAGTATAATGAGTGGTGTGTATCTGTAATGCGCAGTATAATGAGTAGTGTGCATCTGTAATGCGCAGTATAATGAGTGGTGTGCATCTGTAATGCGCAGTGTAATGAGTAGTGTGCATCTGTAATGCGCAGTATAATGAGTGGTGTGCATCTGTAATGCGCAGTATAATGAGTGGTGTGCATCTGTAATGCGCAGTATAATGAGTAGTGTGCATCTGTAATGCGCAGTATAATGAGTAGTGTGCATCTGTAATGCGCAGTATAATGAGTAGTGTGCATCCGTAATGCGCAGTATAATGAGTAGTGTGCATCTGTAATGCGCAGTATAATGAGTAGTGTGCATCTGTAATGCGCAGTATAATGAGTAGTGTGCATCCGTAATGCGCAGTATAATGAGTAGTGTGCATCTGTAATGAGCAGTATAATGAGTAGTGTGCATCTGTAATGCGCAGTATAATGAGTAGTGTGCATCTGTAATGCGCAGTATAATGAGTAGTGTGCATCTGTAATGCACAGTATAATGAGTAGTGTGCATCTGTAATGCACAGTATAATGAGTAGTGTGCATCTGTAATGCACAGTATAATGAGTAGTGTGCATCTGTAATGCACAGTATAATGAGTAGTGTGCATCTGTAATGCGCAGTATAATGAGTAGTGTGCATCTGTAATGCACAGTATAATGAGTAGTGTGCATCCGTAATGCGCAGTATAATGAGTAGTGTGCATCTGTAATGCACAGTATAATGAGTAGTGTGCATCTGTAATGCACAGTATAATGAGTAGTGTGCATCTGTAATGCGCAGTATAATGAGTAGTGTGCATCTGTAATGCGCAGTATAATGAGTAGTGTGCATCTGTAATGCGCAGTATAATGAGTAGTGTGCATCTGTAATGCGCAGTATAATGAGTAGTGTGCATCTGTAATGCGCAGTATAATGAGTAGTGTGCATCCGTAATGCGCAGTATAATGAGTAGTGTGCATCTGTAATGCGCAGTATAATGAGTAGTGTGCATCTGTAATGCGCAGTATAATGAGTAGTGTGCATCCGTAATGCGCAGTATAATGAGTAGTGTGCATCTGTAATGCGCAGTATAATGAGTAGTGTGCATCTGTAATGCGCAGTATAATGAGTGGTGTGCATCTGTAATGCGCAGTATAATGAGTAGTGTGCATCTGTAATGCACAGTATAATGAGTGGTGTGCATCTGTAATGCGCAGTATAATGAGTAGTGTGCATCTGTAATGCGCAGTATAATGAGTAGTGTGCATCTGTAATGCGCAGTATAATGAGTAGTGTGCATCTGTAATGCGCAGTATAATGAGTGGTGTGCATCTGTAATGCGCAGTATAATGAGTAGTGTGCATCCGTAATGCGCAGTATAATGAGTGGTGTGCATCTGTAATGCGCAGTATAATGAGTAGTGTGCATCCGTAATGCGCAGTATAATGAGTAGTGTGCATCTGTAATGCGCAGTATAATGAGTAGTGTGCATCTGTAATGCACAGTATAATGAGTAGTGTGCATCTGTAATCCGCAGTATAATGAGTAGTGTGCATCTGTAATGCGCAGTATAATGAGTAGTGTGCATCTGTAATCCGCAGTATAATGAGTGGTGTGCATCTGTAATGCGCAGTATAATGAGTAGTGTGCATCCGTAATGCGCAGTATAATGAGTGGTGTGCATTTGTAATGCGCAGTATAATGAGTAGTGTGCATCCGTAATGCGCAGTATAATGAGTAGTGTGCATCCGTAATGCGCAGTATAATGAGTAGTGTGCATCTGTAATGCGCAGTATAATGAGTAGTGTGCATCTGTAATGCGCAGTATAATGAGTAGTGTGCATCTGTAATGCGCAGTATAATGAGTAGTGTGCATCCGTAATGCGCAGTATAATGAGTAGTGTGCATCCGTAATGCGCAGTATAATGAGTAGTGTGCATCTGTAATGCGCAGTATAATGAGTAGTGTGCATCCGTAATGCGCAGTATAATGAGTAGTGTGCATCTGTAATGCGCAGTATAATGAGTAGTGTGCATCTGTAATGCGCAGTATAATGAGTAGTGTGCATCTGTAATGCGCAGTATAATGAGTAGTGTGCATCTGTAATGCGCAGTATAATGAGTAGTGTGCATCCGTAATGCACAGTATAATGAGTAGTGTGCATCCGTAATGCGCAGTATAATGAGTAGTGTGCATCTGTAATGCGCAGTATAATGAGTAGTGTGCATCTGTAATGCGCAGTATAATGAGTAGTGTGCATCTGTAATGCGCAGTATAATGAGTAGTGTGCATCTGTAATGCGCAGTATAATGAGTAGTGTGCATCTGTAATGCGCAGTATAATGAGTAGTGTGCATCTGTAATGCGCAGTATAATGAGTAGTGTGCATCTGTAATGCGCAGTATAATGAGTAGTGTGCATCTGTAATGCGCAGTATAATGAGTAGTGTGCATCTGTAATGCGCAGTATAATGAGTAGTGTGCATCTGTAATGCGCAGTATAATGAGTAGTGTGCATCTGTAATGCGCAGTATAATGAGTAGTGTGCATCCGTAATGCGCAGTATAATGAGTAGTGTGCATCTGTAATGCACAGTATAATGAGTAGTGTGCATCTGTAATGCGCAGTATAATGAGTAGTGTGCATCCGTAATGCACAGTATAATGAGTAGTGTGCATCTGTAATGCGCAGTATAATGAGTAGTGTGCATCTGTAATGCGCAGTATAATGAGTAGTGTGCATCTGTAATGCGCAGTATAATGAGTAGTGTGCATCTGTAATGCGCAGTATAATGAGTAGTGTGCATCCGTAATGCGCAGTATAATGAGTAGTGTGCATCTGTAATGCGCAGTATAATGAGTAGTGTGCATCTGTAATGCGCAGTATAATGAATAGTGTGCATCTGTAATGCACAGTATAATGAGTAGTGTGCATCTGTAATGCACAGTATGAGTAGTGTGCATCTGTAATGCGCAGTATAATGAGTAGTGTGCATCTGTAATGCGCAGTATAATGAGTAGTGTGCATCCGTAATGCGCAGTATAATGAGTAGTGTGCATCTGTAATGCGCAGTATAATGAGTAGTGTGCATCCGTAATGCGCAGTATAATGAGTAGTGTGCATCTGTAATGCGCAGTATAATGAGTAGTGTGCATCTGTAATGCGCAGTATAATGAGTAGTGTGCATCCGTAATGCACAGTATAATGAGTAGTGTGCATCTGTAATGCGCAGTATAATGAGTAGTGTGCATCTGTAATGCACAGTATAATGAGTAGTGTGCATCTGTAATGCACAGTATAATGAGTAGTGTGCATCCGTAATGCACAGTATAATGAGTAGTGTGCATCTGTAATGCGCAGTATAATGAGTAGTTTAATGCACAGTATAATGAGTAGTGTGCATCCGTAATGCACAGTATAATGAGTAGTGTGCATCTGTAATGCGCAGTATAATGAGTAGTGTGCATCCGTAATGCACAGTATAATGAGTAGTGTGCATCCGTAATGCACAGTATAATGAGTAGTGTGTATCTGTAATGCGCAGTATAATGAGTGGTGTGCATCTGTAATGCGCAGTATAATGAGTAGTGTGCATCTGTAATGCGCAGTATAATGAGTAGTGTGCATCCGTAATGCACAGTATAATGAGTAGTGTGCATCTGTAATGCGCAGTATAATGAGTAGTGTGCATCCGTAATGCACAGTATAATGAGTAGTGTGCACCTGTAATGCGCAGTATAATGAGTAGTGTGCATCCGTAATGCGCAGTA
>NW_027456594.1:0-15729 GCF_040206685.1 Ascaphus truei | reverse complement strand
AAGAATTGTGGTCCAAAACGCTTCCATAAAATGGTTCCTGCTAAAGGACGGTCGCTAGATTAGATCACAACAGTTTAACACATTTATTTTTTCTCGTTTAATGAACATGAACCTACTGCAGTGTATCTGGTATTTGTTGACATAATACAGCGTCATCAATTTAGTTATCAGTTAGTTGTCTACATTGTGCTTCTTATATAGTGTTAATCTACATAACAGACCTACAATGGTGCACATTTCATGGAGATTGAGCAATATATATACTGTATATATATATATATATATATATATATATATATATATATATATATATATATATATGTGTGTTGAAAAACAAAAGGGATCCACCCCTCCCCCCCCCCCCCCGCCTCACCGAATACTGTGTTTTACGTTCATTGCTGATCCATACCGTGTATACTGTAGAAGTATATTCTCAGAAATGTATGTGGGATATGTTCTTGTATTTCCAAACGCCTCACTCTGCACTTGCCCCAAATTAACATATAATGGATTTTTTTTTTAAATGAATAGCGATGTCTATTCAGATCTATAATGCACCTGTTCACTAGTCAAAAATTAAATGTGTTACCCAGGCTTGTTTTCCGGTAATGTAATCCAGGGGATGTCCTGTTAATATAAAAGTTACAGTCTCAATAATAATTTTTATTGTATATAAAAAAATTTAAGGGGGTGTTGAAAAGGGGGTGTGGTAGTATATTAAATAGTCAACGTTTTCTTTTGTTGGGATCAATAGCTTTTAACTCTATTGAGATGCACATTATCCAATTCCAAAGGATATACATCAGGCAAAAGTTGACACTGTGTGCTCATTAACATGTCATTTCCCAGAATCCCTTGCTGCAGTGGAAGCACTGTATGCTGGGTGATAATGGTGAAAGGCAGGGTGGCAGACCTGTCTAAGACATGTGAATGTGCTCACAAGTGATCTTTTTATTTGCTATATGCTAACGGTGGAGGTTTTTTGTCGCCTTTTTCACCCACCATAGCTTCAAAAAATTTTTTATATATACATACTGCAGATTAGAGTTATTTGCTTTCCTGGGATTATATAGAAAGGGTTTTAAATGGTTGCACCTTTGGCATAAATCTCTTGTATACTATTCTGTAACGTATGTTTCTGTGCATACTCCACGCACCATTAGTAATGTCGGCTTATGTGCTACGTAAAGATAAAGAATTATGTCCATTGCACAGGCAGAAAATTGTGTATTTATAATGGGGGAAAAAAGATCTGAAGAGCAATGAAATGTTAAATAATGTTCTGGTCTCTCCCCAGGCAGCAGCAGCAGGAGAGAATGCCTCAATTAGTGGTTATTTGCACCGTTGCAAAAAGGGCAAAAAATACTGGAAAAAACGTTGGTTTGTTATTAAGGGCAAAGTACTGTACACCTACACTGCATGTGAGGTAAGCGCACCTGCTCAAATCAAGCACACATTTTGTTTACAAGTCGCACTTAACATATCTTATTATTCCACCTAACAATTTTTTTCCCTATTAGTGACTCCCCAAAATATCCCATGTGGGTATTAATATAAGTGTACTGACTATATTGTGCAAGAAAATAACCTTAAATCAGAAGTTCCTTTGCTTTTATAATAAAGAGCTTGTTGCAGTTCTGCAGTTGAAGTAACTAGACACTTTTTTCTTATTGTAGTGGTATTTGACTCAAGTTCACTGTGGCAAGTGAGTAAAGGCAGGCAGCTTAACTCAATCCCATATATCAAGCTAGGGAATCTTCTTATTCTGGGTTTATTTAGGGGTTTAGGGTTCCATGACAATGTCTACCAAGTAACCCATGGGCCACACTTGTGCTTTTATTTCAGCCTGAAGAGAAACAATAGTTTTTTTTAATACTCAAAATGTGACCCCGAATGCTGCAATACTGGAGGGGAGGGGGGGGGGTACATTTCTCAAAAACAAAACCCCATTGAAACTGATTGTGTTTGATTATTGGGGTGGGTTTTTTCTCCTAGGTTTTGCCACCATAATGCAACTTTCATCAACTGAACCACGTTACGTCTAAGGGGGTCATGGCTTCTTCCCCATTTCTTCTTCCTTTTTTAGGACAGAGTTGCCACGGAAAGTTTACCATTATTAGGTTTCACCGTTGTGCCTGACAAGTGGGATGAAAGCCCGAAGCTAGGAACAGTATTCCAGCTTTACCACAAGCAAACCTTGTTTTATAGTTTCAAAGCAGCCGACACCAATTCAGCAATCAGGTACAGACATCTCTGTCCACGTGTATTCTTTTATTTGATAGGTGATTACATTGGCTCGCTGGAATTCAGGGTTTTAATCAACTTCAATCTTGTTTTTTTATTTCTACTTCTTGGGTTGAGGCATATCAAGAAAACGGAAATTTGCAATAAAAACACACGTGAGCACATTTTCACACGTCTGACAGGTCTGCAACATGCTTTCCCCCATTATCTTAGGACAGGGGTGCACAAACTTTTTTGTTTGCGCCCCCTGCCTGCTCTCCTCCCGTTTGCCCCCTCCCCCCAATACCTTTTCTCCGGCATCGGCGGCATAATTTGACACCATGTGATGCCGCGTTGCCATTTGACTTCGCGTTTTCATGGTGACACGTCGCCAGAAGTCGCCGCAGCGATGGTAATAGATATACAGAGGCCTCGTGGGCTCTTCCGGCATTTAATTTAAATGTTGTGGGGAAGAGCACATGGCCTCTGTAAGTGCAGCGCCTCTCCCCCCCCCCCGCAAAATTTCGTACCCCCCAGTTTGCGCACCAGTGTTAGGCTACGGCCCCAGTCACTGCGTACACGTGCGCGCCAGAGCGTCTGCCAGTGTGTGCACCACTTCCAGCCGCGACTTGTGATCTGCGGCTGTACATCCACTGAAGAGCAGGAGATCCGACAAGGGGGGGGGGGGGAGGGAGGGGCGTGGCGGGGGTGCGGCCATGACATCACACGGCTGGTTCGCCTTCATTGGCTGAACCGACATCATGACGTGGCCAATGCTTGCCGGCCGCGGCGGCAACGCACCTCCTGCACACACAAATATTAACATATATTGATTATACAAAAAGAGAACAGCGCGGCACCCATAGCGTAAAATAGTAATTTAATATTAAAAATGTCGTGTAGATGAATCACGGACACTTACAATGTGCAGATAAAATAAAGACATGGATATAAGGTCGTTTGTAGTCACCACGATGGAGCCTCTGTGGAGGGATGGTGCTGGAAAGTCACACACTCTTGCTACGAACGCCAGGTGGGTGCGCGCGCACCTAGTCTCCTCCCGGAAGTAGATCTCGCGAGAGTGTGGGTCCCCTCCCCGTGACAGGATGCCGACACAGAGGTCAGATCTCCTGCGTCACTGTTGGATAATCCAAAACGCCGGCTCCAAATAAAGTCGTGTAACTGATGACTAATGAATTAGGTGGTTCAACGCTTTTGTCTCTAACACGGACCATTGTCCATATTGATTATACATAGGTAGGCTCATTCTCATGGCACGTTACAATCTAAAGAAATGCTTGCAATAACAAAATACATATATTGACTGGTTATTGTGCAAAATGTCATGTACTGTAGATTAGAAACCAAATACGCAATCAGTTTTTTTTTATTGTTTTGCAGGTGGGTTGGAGCCATAAAATCAGCAACTGTATTATAGCATTTACCAGCCGTGGACTGCAAGTGGCGTCTCAGTGTATGAACATTATCTGAATTCCTTTACCAGCCGTGGACTGCAAGGAGGCTTCTCAGTGTATGAACATTATCTGAATTCCTTTACCAGCCGTGGACTGCAAGGCTTCCCAGTGTATGACCATTGTCTGAATTCCTTTACCAGCTGTGGACTGCAAGGAGGCTTCTCAGTGTATGAACATGATCTCAATTCATTTTCCAGTCCCCAAGACAGAACCACTTTCATAAACTGGGCTTTGAATACTTCTTTCCCTACCGCCATCGTTTCACTTCAGCTGCCCCGGAGTCTCTCTGCCACCATCTTCCTGCGTTTATCGAGCATTTAAACATTTTGTTTGGACACACGCGCCAGGGAAAGTGGCTGGGAAGCAGATATGTGCAGCTGTAATCCCACCACAATTGAAATCGTAACATCATTTCGGTTTTGACCAGCTGTCCGTCACGTACATTTGGCGTTAACATTGCAACCTCTGCTGGCTTCCCCTGTCAATGGTGCTGCAGCCTTTCCAAACTCCCCGCGAGGCAATTCTTTGAGCTAATATCTCTGGCAAGTAATGACTGTATTTAAATGAGGCATCACCGACGACTAATGTAAAAATATATATTTCTGTCAAGCAGCACTACTTCAATTTTAAATGGCGTGGTTTACTGAGAACTTAATGTATGAGACAACATGCTTTGGTTCTTCCCAATATCTAACGCAGCAGCAGCAGTTCACTTGTAATGAGAGTCCACCAGGATCTGGAATAATCGTGTGTATAAATTCATATTCATATTCAGTGCTATGTCATTGTCTAGAGGTTTTATACTGTACTCATTTTAGATCAAAATTTGTTACTAACGTTACAGAAAGTTTACACAAACTACCATGGACTGCAATTAATTGCGAACTCGAGTATAACGCGCTCTTGCACACACATTCCATGCCAGTTTTGACACATTGATGTGGCCTTCCAGACCACTTAACTTCTTCTGAATGCAAAACACTTTGCAAATAAGTGCATACGTAACACATTTATCTTCTGCTGTGATTCCTGATAGTTTACTTACAGTAATTAGTCCTACTTACAAACGGTTTGTTTTTTTGTAAATAGCATATTTCCTTTGAGATATGGATGAATGCTCTACATTCTTTATGAGCAATTTAAAGGGGGAAAAAAATCCCTTTAACAATTACATGGGTAAAATAGATTTTGCACTACTATGTTTTATATGAGAATGGCTAAAATCAACACATGTTTTGTTAAATGGAGGATACATATTGTCATCTAGACAATGCAGAGTACTTAAAAGCATAAAATAAAACTTTTATATAAAAAAGAAATTCTCGTGTTTCATTTTTAGTCTGTTTACCACCAATTTTGGGAGGTAATTATTTCAAGCACATTTTTCAGAGACACCCAAAACTAGATGAAGTCCACAGGTGTCTTTCATAACAATATTATACGAGACTATTCTGCGCTTTATTTTACCAGGTAAACCCTTGGTCTGGATACCAGGCAGCATTCAATGGCACATTATTCCAACAACCACCTCACTAGACACATCCCAATATAATGTCAATTACCTTAGCTAGTTAGATGGCATGTCTTGATATTTTTTTTTAAAGGGATGCTTTTTTCTTGGTATTGCCATTTCTCATAGTCCCTCCATGGCTGGGCATGTCATGAAGGATATGCTCCTCCTAGTCTTGGTAGGACAGACATGATGGAGACCTACATAAGCTCTCCTATGCTGGTTTCTGGTCAGTTGTACGTCTAGCCAAGCTAAACTATTCAGTTATGAGATATGTTAGAAAATGTACCACAAAATCCTTCATTAAAGAAAAAAACACAACAGGGTGGGAGCTACCCAATGCGCTGCCCTAGGGGGACCAGGTGAAATGAATGGCAAGATAAACGTTCCGTTTTCTTTCCGGCCCATCCAAGTCAGCGCATGACTTGAGGGAATGTCCCAGGAGCTTAAATAAACACTGTTCAGCTCCAGGGGCATTATTGGCCAGTATCGCCCGGTTCTTTGAGGATTATTATTTAAGTACTACAGAACTGAATTATGAAATAAACGTCTGTAATGCGCATTTAAAGTAGCAATTTACCCAAGAAGCCTAGACGTTCAACACCTGTAGGGTTAGTATCTTGTGCGCTGACCAATTCCTGCTCTAAATAAAAAACACCATAAGCGTTAAAAACCATGATTTATATTAACCTCCAACGTCCGAGACTACCAAAGTAACCTTTACTGTTGAAATTTGCAATTTTAACCTCACATACACTTAATATTTCAAATGTTATATATAGACCATGTGACTGCGTAATGCTAAAGACCCCAACAGTAGGATAAATGAATGAATAACCAGATACTTGTAGGGGGGACCCCTAAACATAATAGAAGACAGGTACTGGGTTGCAGTCCCGGATGGTAAGATCACTAATAAGTGACGCTGTAGTTAACAATAACACCATATAGCGTACTAATTGTCTAAATAAAGTCCTGAACAGGAAAACATGTAGCAAGCGATTGACTCACTCTGAGTGCTGCACAGTCCATGCTATCCAAAAGGTGAGGGGTCCCAGGTGTGCTTCCTTCCAAGGGGTAGGCTAGTAGTATACCCCCCCCCCCCCCCCCCAAAAAAAATAAGTCAACACAGACACACTCAGGAGTCCTGAGAACAGATAGAGGAAGAAATGTCATGTTTAATCAGAAAACAACTTAAAAGGTTATGGGAACCATTAAAAGCACAAGATTCAAAATTGACTTTCCTTGCCTTGTTTCCAATTACATTCATCATTGTGAATTCCTGTGGGTTTCTGTTTGGATAAATATTGATTTACAACTGTTTGCAAGCTCTCTCTAAATAACAATATTCTAAAAGTTACTTTAACGCAGCTTTATAAGCACCACTTCACTTTCTCAATGATGTATGCAGTCTCCTAACACAGGGGCACACAAACTTTATTTTGCACTCCCGCCTACTCTCCTCTGTTGGTGCACCCCCTCATCTCAGGGTCGTGTGATGTCACCTGACCCGCGGCATCATTTGACATCACATTATTACGGCAACTGTTACATGCCATGGTAACGCGCCCTGAAGCCGGCTGAACCAATGTCTAACCTCATTTAAATGCAAAGAAGAGCACAGGACCTCTGCAACCGCCCGCCACCAAAAAAAATAATATATATATCACGGCCGCTGTCCTAACAATCCTATTAACGCTAGATTTACATTGCAATTCGTTTGAAATTTCGTATTTAAGACTTAGCCTACATTTGGCAAGTTATTAAACAGTAGATACAGAAAAAAAAAAAAAAACCTCAAAAAACAAAAACAAGTGTTGACAGTAGACACTTTATTGCTGTTCCAACATATAAGTTGTACTTACAATTCCTTTGACTGCAAATTCTATTTGTTTCAAACAGGTGTATTAAAAAAAAAATATAATAGTAAATTCACCTGGGCAGGGACTATAATAATCCTATGTGCTGCATACCATGCATTATACTGTAATTGTGAAGCGCTTTGAATCTTATTGGGAGAAAGGCACCATGTGAAATTAAAGTTACATAAAAAAAACAAAAAAAAAAAAACAACAATTTGAGATACTTGGTAGGATCGTCTGACTTGCATTGGGTGAATTGTTTTTTCCCCCCCAATAAACTACATTTTCAGTCGATTTTGAAGGAGTCTCCTCCTCGAACTGGGGAGTTGCAGACAACTATCACCAATTCTCTGTGAGTCTTCAAATGCTGAGTGTCACTTAGCCTCTGTGTCCCTAATAGCAGTACTTTTCCATTCTGATTTGTTGGTCCAGAACCTGCAATTTTTTTTAGTTCCTATATGTTACCCCAAAAAATAAATAAAAGCTGGCACTCACCAATTGTGTCCTCAATTCATTCACTTATCAGTTGGGGCATTGATCCTATGCATCCGTGGCTGATTGGCCCTCATGTACAATAATAGTTCATAAAAATATGAGTTCTTGTAGTTTACTTTAAGCAGGTGGCTTTCTTTATGCTGCTACTGTACCTTCTACAGCAGGGGTGTGCAAACAGGGGGAGTGGCCGTTAGAGGTCCCACACTCTCCCAAGGCATTTAAATTAAATGTGAGAGGACCACAAGATGCCTCTAACGTCTACCTGGTCATGACAACCAAAGTAGTCAAATGGTGATGTCGCTTTGCCATGGCGGGCCTGGAGCCGAGCAGGGAGGGGGCCTGAGCAGGGGAGGAGAGCGCAGTGGGAAAACTTTGCGCACCCCTGTAAATCTACAGCATACATAAAGGGTGTTAAAAATTAAAATCTGTTCAAGTTCAGACACTAATTTTAGTGGCAAAAAAAAAAAAATTGCAGCGTTTCAGGGCCCCCTTTCTACATGATTTTGCCAACTCGAGCTGAAGTGCGGGGCAGATCCCGGTCCCACTCGCCGATGCTGAAGTTGGGCCTGACTTCAAGACCCACCCACAAAAGGTTTGGCGGGTACCACTACTGTAGAAAGTACCAGCATTAAACAAGCCAACGGCTTAAAGTAAAATACAAAGACTACTTTTTTTCTACAGTACTTACACGATAATATCTGTGCTTAGGAGTCAGGATACAAATGGGAATGAACAAAGGAATAAAACTGAACTAAAATCGTTGCAATAAACAAAAACTATAGCAAGAGCCCAGGTCCCCAGGACTAAAAAAACCACCCACGTGTCAGATCAGCCTTCCGGGGGGAGGGGCTACGTCCTGTGCCCGCCTATCCGATTCAACCAATCAACGTCACGCACCTCGTGACGTCCCCCACGCCCGCGCTCCGTCCACCCAGCGCGAGAGGGAAAAGGAAACAGGAGAGGGGGAAAAAAAAAAGGCGGCGGAGCGCGGGGTCACGACCTCTGACCTCTCACCGAAGGGAAAAAAATTCAAAACAGAACCAAAAATAAATATCATTTACCGGGAATAAACAGAAAATACATCTAGCGAGGACAGGAGGGCCCCCCGGAGACCCGCCGAGGGAGGGGATGCGGCTGTGAAGCGGAAGGATACAAGGCCTCCACCTCCTCAGACGAGGTAAGGAAGATGAATACCCGCGGCCTAGTCTGAGGAGAGGCCCCGTCACCTCCGGCGGAGGGCGGGGCGCCTGTACTGGTAATCTTACCCCCAAGGCTGCGGCCCGCAACCAAGCTCCCGCCGCTCCCCCTCAGTCCTACTAACCGTCCTCACACGTAGTTGGAGCAGCCTGAATACCCGTCGCCGGTGTCGGAAGTAACGGGAGGGAGGGGCAGTTGTACATCCCGTGAGGCGCCGCGGGCGAGAAAAGGGCCATGGGTGAAGGAGGGTGGCCCCGCGCGCGCGCGCTGGGTCAGACAGCCAATGGGAGGAGGGGGCTCCTCGCGCCCGCTGGGACAGAGCCAATGGGAGGAGTAGGGGCCCCGCGCGCGCTGGGACAGGCAGCCAGGGGGAGCCCGCGCCAGGCAGAAGTACCTCAGACAGCTCCGGGCCGCCCCTCCTCCCGCGGCCCTGAGGGAGCCGCACGGGGGAGGTAAAAAAAAAAAACCCCAAAGCTGAGGTAATGCTAAGATCTGACCCGCTCTCTGGCACCCTGCCAAGACCCTCCATCTTTATTTTTTCTACCCCTCGCATTCTGCCTCCTTTATTTACCTTTGGGGCGGTACCTCGGGCTGAGCGGCAGCGCTGTGGACCAATCAAGTAATCGCGCCGGCTGGATGGGCGTGACCTCGGTGGGAGGGGCTCGGGACATGATTGTTTTAGGTGACCAATCAGGAAGAGGTGTGTCAGCTGATCATTGCGTAGAGCAGTTACTGTTAGAGCATGGCGTTCCCATGCATCCTCTGTCTGATATATATACATACACACAACGGCGATGTTACAATGAATAAAGCAAGCAAGGGTTTTATTTAAAAACTGTCTCTTGGAATGTTATCTGTGCTTATCCCTCCCGTGTGTGTGTGTGTGTGTGTGTGTGTGTGTGTGTGTGTGTGTGTGTGTGTGTGTGTGTGTGTGTGTGTGTGTGTGTGTGTGTGTGTGTGTGTGTGTGTGTGTGTGTGTGTGTGTGTACAGCGCTTTTCAAAAAGATTACTTTTAAGTCTGAAGCACTTATTCCCTTTGTGTTATTTATATCTTATTATTTATATGATTGTAACTATTACTGCTGTGAAGCGCTATGTACATTAATGGCGCTATACAAATAAAGACGTACATACATTTTTGAATATATATATCTATATATAATGTTATCGTGTATCGTGTTTATAACGTATCATGTATATATACAATGTGTATATATAATGTATCCTTTGTATATAGACGGCGACGCGTTGGATAGCGTCACCCGTTGTCGTGGCCGTCGCCGCTAGCGAAAGTTGTATTTCGCTTTCCGGCGACGTCGCTGGGCGACCAGGTCTTTGATTGGTTCAGAGGCTGTCACACGTGGCGACAGCCTCTGAAAAATCAAATTTGACCGGCTTCAAGAATTAGCGTCGCTCCCGTCGCGCTTACTATAAGCGCACGCAACGGCGGCAATGCATTTGTTTTGCCGCTACGTCGCGTCGCCGTCACTATAAGCGCAGCCTTACTGTCACAAACATGTTGTAATGCAGCAGTGTCACCTGCACTTTTAGAAGAAGATCAGGTGTGTGGAGTCTGCTAAGGGTCAGTCTTTTGTTCCAAAGTCTACTAATGGCAGTGACCCGTGTTAAGGGGTGAAATCTGGGTGGTTGATGTCTTTGTTACCAAAACCCAACACCTACATGATATTTTGACCCTTTGGACTCAGCTCCGATCGTCATCACAGGTCACTAAAAGCTGAGGTTGTCATCTTCCTAGAAACATGCAAAATATAAATGAAGGAGAAATGTCATAAGGACCCATGGGTGACACCTACTTGTGCGTTGCCCCAGTGTCATAGTGCACTCAAAGGGTTAAATCATTATTTTGAAATAGGTTTGTAAATCTGATGAGCTGAGGCTCCCATTTTTCTGAAGTCGTATTCGACAAGCGTTTGCACTGGCAAACCCCTTCTCTTTTCCTCCCGTACATTTTTTGGCTCTCTGATAAGAACAGGGTGGATGGGATGAGGTTAAATAAAAGAAGATTGACAAATACTCCCCCATTCAGAGGCTCCAGGTAAATGCAATCTAATTAATTTCCAAAACAACAAAAGTAGTAAAAATGTGCTTTGCGCACAGTAGCATTTATAGAAGGAAGTCCATGCCTTCACAAGTATAAATATATATTTAGGGTCACACCATATTGAAAGTAGCTCTGTTATGTGATATTTCTCATTAATCCTCACAATGGACTTGCTGAGCTGGGAGACTCCATGTTTCTTTGCGACTATTTTAGACATAAGAAACTGGACAATAATTCCTATTGAAGAGTACACGAGCTGTAAGTTTTTACTTCTGCTTTTACGTAGACTTTTTTGAGGTAAACAATAAGTTAGGGTTATTATTCCGCAGGCTTCCTCCTTGTGCATTTTGAGGCTAATGCTTGCTTTCCATTTGAACATGTTGGTTTATTTTTCCTAATCATTTTATTCCGTTTCTCAGACGTGTTCTTTAGAATCTGCTTGAACACGTACAATAATGAGGAGTGTGCCTGTATTTAAAATCCCTGTTTAGATATTTGCTCCACTTATGTCTGAATATCACGCACATTTTATTAGGGGGATGAGCTTCCTCAGGAGGGTAGGAACTTCCCTCGTTACCTAGATGTTCATTGCTTATGTTACCGATGTCCTACTGTACATTTTGAAATTACTTTCACTTCATTTAAACTTCGAAAAATAACATCATTCTTTGTACCAGTTTGCGTCATTTGTCACGAGGGATTAGACTTTACCATTCTTTTATTTCCCCTCAAAAAATCCTTCACCTCTGAATAAGCGCAAATCTGGCATACTGCATCAGATGTAAGTGCTGCGTATACATGCAGCAGCTCTGCTCCACAAAACAGAGCAGTGCATCTAAACACACTTTTCTCTACGTTGATACATAAACCCCTTTGACTAAAGTACTATATTAGGAATGGCCAACCGGTCCTCAAGGGCCACCAACAGGTCAGGTTTTAAGGATATCCCTGCTTCAGCACAGGTAGCCTTTGACTGAACCACTGATTGAGCCACCTGTGCTGAAGCAGAGAGATCCTAAAAACCTGACCTGTTGAGTTCTGGAGTTGGCCACCCCTGCACTATATCTTATGTCGCCAGTCTTTCTTCCCTTTAGATTGCGAGCTCATCGGAGCAGGGTTCTCTTGTTAATGTTGCCATGTGGTTGTGCTTGCTTTCACCCCCTCATTGTACTGCCCTGCAGCGTATGTTATAATTCATTGGAGTAAGTATGCTAAAGTGAGATGACCTTTCTCTTGTGTCAGGTTCAGGAATCTTCAGTGATGACCATCCCCTCCCAACGTATCCAGATAATCTCCTCCACAGACTCTGCATTGTCTTCCCCGCAGCGTGTCCAGGTACCGTCATTCCAGCTTCCCGGCTCTTTCAAAGTATGTATGAGCTTTTGTTTCAGCGGTATATTGTTATTATTATTATTATTTTTTAATCATCCAGCATTAGTGAAGTTCCTCCACCAAAAAAATGTGTTTATTAAACCAATGCAGCTTAAATTCTTAATTCTAAGGTAAGATATCGAAAATAATTGTAAGGCCTCGCCCGGGCTCGCGATCAGAACGATCAAACTCAATCCCCCCGTCCATACTGCGCGCACGTGAGCGTGGGGAGGCGCGACGCTTGCAGAGACAATTTTTTTTTTTTTGTAATTTGTCGCGCTTGCCCTGGTCACGTGCTCGGTTCAGGCAATGAGGGCGAACCACCCACGCGCGCAGCTAGCTGGCCCGGAATCGACCCGAGCAACATGAGCGCCTGACGTCACGGCGCTCGAGCGCCAGCTCGCTCGCTTTTACCCTGGACGAGGCCTTCCCATTCACATCCCAAGGATAATAGGTATTATAAGAAAAATACAATTTGTGTGATGGTAAGGCCTAGAATCATAATGGAGAAGATAGTCACACGCCAAAACAGTCATGAGTCTTTATTCAATCAGCATTTCAGTGCTCACTTATTCCGACATCGGTGTCCAGCTATGTAAGGAGCAAAATATTGTCTGAATAAATATTCGTGCCTATTTGAGTGCAGGAGTGCTCTTCTGTCTTCTACATTGGGATCCAAAACATCGTAAATGCAAACAAATTGTAATTACTAAAATAATGCGCTATTTGCTACCATTTAAAGCAGCATGCCCATATTTTAATGTAGGTTTGTAATATTTGTATTACTTGGCAGTCCTTATCTTATAGTCCAGTCAAAAGTATGTTATTAAAGCAGTCTGCACTAAGCTCCATATTGTGCATTTTATTTACTTTAAGAGGCCTCTTCATGCCCTTTCCAACGTTGTTTTTATTTTTAAAATGAGATGCTGCGTTTAGGAGGTGTGTAGTTGAAATGGAGCGTACGGCAGAGTTAGTGAAGTCTAAAGGTTACAGTTGTAACCTCAACAGCTAAAGATGGGGGGAAAAATTACGTAATTTTTAACAGTAAAAAAATAAAATTAAAAGCAGGTGAAATGCAGGCTTCGGTGGGGGGAGTTCTGCTTTAATATGAGCAGTGACATGTCAGGCAGCGCATGGCATATACAGCTATTCTATTGTCTTATACAGATAGTGACAGATCAGCAGACCGGGCAGAAGATTCAGATAGTGACGTCCGTAGACTCGTCTATATCGTCCAAACATCAGTTTATTTTGACCACTCCTGGTGGAACTGGAGCAGGGAAGGTGATACTGGCAACACCCGAGTCTGCCAATGCAAAGCAGCTTATCTTCGCCACCACAGAAAACATTGTGCCCGGGCGGATACAGGTATGTGCTCGAGAGCAGGACATTGCATTTGCAAAGGTGTATTCCTGATACTCGGCACTTGCACAAAGTGTCTCCTTAATACCAGCATAAGGGGTTTAACTGTGTGTATTCTTTCCTTTAGCGTATAAAACATAGGGCACTACTCAGGTGTAGTACTATTGGCAAAGCAGTGCTACCTTGTAAGAAGTTATCTGGCTCTAGACGGTGTCTTGTGGTGTAGCGCCATTTAAAAAATATCAGCCATAATATTTCATGTTTATAAGCTTTTTTTAAGTTTTGGTCCAAGAAGCATCGCATGTTTTGTTTACATTTTGTCTAAATGGATTATTGGGAATCACATGTTGCATTTACATAAGGCCTAGGTTGGGTGACTTGTTTTGTGGTCACCAGAGGCCTCAGTAATACATTAAAGAAACATGATCATATTATATTTCAAGCACAACGCGTTTCCTTGTCTTTTATTTAAAAAAGGGTTTCTTTTTTTCTTAGTTTCTTTGCGGCACAAACTCACAGTATTACCATACAGACCAGTCACTGTGTAAGGACTGCACACACTCACAGTATTACCATACAGACCAGTCACTGTGTAAGTACTGCACACACTCACAGTATTACCATACAGACCAGTCACTGTGTAAGGACTGCACACTCTCACAGTATTACCATACAGACCAGTCACCATGTAAGTACTGCACACACTCACAGTATTACCATACAGACCAGTCACTGTGTAAGTACTGCACACACTCACAGTATTACCATACAGACCAGTCACTGTGTAAGGACTGCACACTCTCACAGTATTACCATACAGACCAGTCACTGTGTAAGTACTGCACACACTCACAGTATTACCATACAGACCAGTCACTGTGTAAGTACTGCACACACTCACAGTATTACCATACAGACCAGTCACTGTGTAAGGACTGCACACTCTCACCGTATTACCATACAGACCAGTCACTGTATAAGTACTGCACACACTCACAGTATTACCATACAGACCAGTCACTGTGTAAGGACTGCACACTCTCACAGTATTACCATACAGACCAGTCACTGTGTAAGTACTGCACACTCTCACCGTATTACCATACAGACCAGTCACTGTGTAAGTACTGCACACACTCACAGTATTACCATACAGACCAGTCACTGTGTAAGGACTGCACACTCTCACAGTATTACCATACAGACCAGTCACTGTGTAAGTACTGCACACACTCACAGTATTACCATACAGACCAGTCACTGTGTAAGTACTGCACACACTCACAGTATTACCATACAGACCAGTCACTGTGTAAGTACTGCACACACTCACAGTATTACCATACAGACCAGTCACTGTGTAAGAACTGCACACTCACACCGTATTACCATACAGACCAGTCACTGTGTAAGGACTGCACACTCTCACCGTATTACCATACAGACCAGTCACTGTGTAAGGACTGCACACCCTCACCGTATTACCATACAGACCAGTCACTGTGTAAGTTCTACACACACTCACAGTATTACCATACAGACCAGTCACTGTGTAAGTACTGCACACACTCACCGTATTACCATACAGACCAGTCACTGTGTAAGTACTGCACACACTCACTGTATTACCATACAGACCAGTCACTGTGTAAGTACTGCACACACTCACCGTATTACCATACAGACCAGTCACTGTAAGTACTGCACACACTCACAGTATTACCATACAGACCAGTCACTGTGTAAGTACTGCACACACTCACCGTATTACCATACAGACCAGTCACTGTGTAAATACTGCACACACTCACAGTATTACCATACAGACCAGTCACTGTGTAAGTACTGCACACACTCACAGTATTACCATACAGACCAGTCAATGTGTAAGTACTGCACACACTCACAGTATTACTATACAGACCAGTCACTGTGTAAGTACTGCACACACTCACAGTATTACCATAAAGACCAGTCACTGTGTAAGTACTGCACACACTCACAGTATTACCATACAGACCAGTCACTTTGTAAGTACTGCACACACTCACAGTATTACCATACAGACCAGTCACTGTGTAAGTACTGCACAGACTCACCGTATTACCATACAGACCAGTCACTGTAAGTACTGCACACACTCACAGTATTACCATACAGACCAGTCACTGT
>NW_027456593.1:12500-15808 GCF_040206685.1 Ascaphus truei | reverse complement strand
AGTACTGTAGAGTCCTGTGACCGATTTCACATGCATGTGCATGGCTGATAAGTCCTTAATTGGGATTTGGCAAGAATGAGAAAACTGCCAATGTGAATTGGGAATAATGCAGTTCTTACGGCTTGCTCCGTCCGGGTCTTGCAGGATCCTCTCTTAGGGGCCATCTTCTTTCCTCAGTGTAGGTTCCCGACTTGTTCATCTGTTGCAGTGGTTGCAGTCCAGGCTCTCACTCTGGGTTGTGCTCTGGATTTGGGCAGGTTTCTCCTCCATGTCGAGATTGAGCACCGTCGCCCGGTGTTACTTCCGGATATGAGGCGTGCTGTGACATCAGTAGTCGGCTATGGTGGCTCACACAGGACACCTAAGCATCTCGCAAAGTTCGTTTGCTTCATCAGGGAATAACGCCCCCAGCCTAGTGTGGTCTCTTAAAGCTGCAGTTCAGTCAATATCCTGCATGTGTGGTTTTTTTAATAAGTCAGTTCTGTACTGTGAGAAAATACTTGTAGCATTTTCTTTTTTTTAAAAAAACAACTTTGAAAGACAATTTTTAATGTATTCGAATGTAACAAGCATTTTTGTTTCTATAGCAACCCTTTAGAAAGGCACAACCCCTTCCTGTTCTGTAACAGGCTCTGGCACACCCCTTTGTGAGTCCTGCCCCCTCCACAGCCGTGCACGAGCATGGAGCACAAATGTATCAGTCATTGCCTGGTCACATGATCTTCCCCACAGAATTGTCAGAGCAGCAGCAGAAAAGGAGAGTAGCTCAGAATTAATGAATTAAACCTTATTCCATTGCACTTGTGTAGTTAATGTTAAATATTAACAACTCATTTAAAATCAAATCTGTATATATCATACTGTAAACAATATGTATATTTAATTTTGTGTGTATGTGAATGTGTACAATTCAATGTGTGTGTTATTAAAATTAATAATGGCTTGTTCTTAACATAGCACTTTACAGAGACATTTTGCAGGCACAGGGCCCTGCGGAGCTTAGCTGTGTATGTATGTGTGTGTATGATATAGATATATATACGCACGCACGCATATACATGCACACATACACATGTGCACACGCACACATACACATGTGCACACACACACATACACACACGCACACATATACATGCGCACACGCACACATATACACACACACGAACATGCGCACGCAAACATGCGCACACGCACACATACATGCGCACACACACTTATACACGCACAAACATGCGCACACGCATACATATACACGCACACATAAACATGCGCACACATACATAGACACGCACACACAGTGTGTATGTATATATGTGTATATGAATTAGACACAAAATAGATGCCGCAATCAAATCACCCCTGGATGACCTAGTAATAAGAGATTACCAAAGGTCAGGGTAGAGAGTGACCCTCTGGTGGTGCTACCGACCCATAGGGAATATGTTGCACAAAAAGAGAAAGAAGGGTCAAAAAGTTGCACTCAAACAATATATAATGAAAAAATAGAAAAAATTGACTTTATTAGCAAAGAGTATTAAAAAACAAACAAGACAGACCCACACAAATCACATAGTAAATTGCTGTGTGATACAATGGTAGAAAATTAGACACCTAAGAGGCACAAAAAGTCTGGTAAGAACCAAAACAAGGGAGTACAGATATAACATAACAAAACCAGGGGAAAGAAAATTCCCCCAGTATTGTGACTAAGATCAGCCGATCTATAGCAAAAAACTCTAAAAAATATAGAGATGGCTAAACAAACCAGAACACAGAAAAAATAAATTGAAGAGAAGGGACTCCCTTCTCTTGCTGCTTATTTCATGTGTGCAGCATAGTTTTGGCATCAGCTTTCTCAGTCCGTTTGCAGCACATCATAGGGTCACATTTATATTCACCTTCAGCTGTGTGTTATACCATTATTCTCACGACACCATTTTTAAGAGGTCAATTTATTTTTTCTGTGTTCTAGTTTGTTTAGCCACACTATATATATATATATATATATATATATATATATATATATATATATCACACACACACTATATATATATATCACACACACACGCACGCACACACACACACACACACACACACACACACACACACACATATATATATATATATATAAACACACACACACACACACTATATATATTGTGACATAGTCCAAAGATGTTAGGCAGCTTTCTGCCCCATTTTAGAGCAGAAAGTGCAGGAATAGTTAAAAAATGATCCGTTCCACAGCTTCCCATTAACTCAGGCAGCTGGATGGAAAATCCAGACCACAGATTACAATGGCTCTAGTTCTCCCTCACCTGCTCTTCTAATCACATGCACAGGTATTTAGAGCAGAGAGGTTTTGCATTTGACTCTCTCTCCTTAGAGCCTGGAGGCTGGGGGTATCGCTGCTCCCCTGTTTCCAGTGTCGGGGTTGACGGCCCCTCCACGTATCACAGTACCAGAGGATTTGCCTGGACACCACAAACAGATAAGACAAAACAAATGGTTACTGCTGTTGCTAAAAGACTGTGCTGTATCTTGTGACCCTAAATGAGAGAGCATTGTTTTAAGCTGGGGAACCAGTTTAGTTGGCCAGCAGCTGTTAGAGAGACTGATTCTGATGTGTAGTTAGATCCCTGAAAGGGATAGGATTTTGCTTATATGATTTTGGTTTTATTTCTTGAAATAACAGTGTGGGAAATATTGTAACACTGAAATATGTGAACTGCTGAATGAAAGTATCTGAGTACCTCTAACCTTCACATGTTAAAGCTGCAGTACCTTACTTGGATGAAAATAAAGCAGGCAGAAGACTGAGTTAAGCAGCATAATACTTTGCATGATCCTGTTTGTTGTATAATTAACCCTAGAAGACTGTGTCGGGAAGAACCCAGACAGACGTCAGCACTACAAAAGAGGGGCGTTTGTCACAATATATATATATATATATATATATATATATATAGTGTGTGTGTGTGTGTGTGATTATATATATATATATATATATATAATCACACACACACAGACACACACACACACACTATCATTTGTCACGTAAGACTCCCTGCTAGCACGCGACCTGTATACGGGACAAGGGTTAATACCGACGCTCGCAAGCGTACCCACTCTTCACCCACTCAGGGGTCCCTCAAATGGGTTATATCTCTCCTCAAACCGTCCCAATATACCACCGCCACGAACAGCACACAAGTGAGCACGTGACTTTAGATATGCAACCAGGGTTAATACACAAAGGCTTCTCTAGCAACCCCCCTTTCTCCTCTGCAAGGAACAACCGAGTTAGC
>NW_027456593.1:0-10000 GCF_040206685.1 Ascaphus truei | reverse complement strand
GCTATACAGTTATTTAGGTAAGTAGAAATTGCACACATGAAACTATTGAAGTAAAAAAAAAAATTTAAAAAAAGACTGAACTGCAGCTTTAAGTACCCACTGGCTAGTCAGGCAATCATTAGCATAATTGTTAAAAATGGCTGGAACAAATAACATGAATGTTTAAAGCTGCTTTACATGTTGATATGGTAAATTTCGTTTATTCTGCATCCTAAATTAGATTGCAATATAGATAAAACTGGTTAGGGTAAAAAACAGAAGCGAACAAACTTCGCGAAATGCACAGGGTGTCCTGAGTGAGTCAGCATAGCCGACTACTGATGTCACAGCACGCCTCATACCCGGAATTAAGACCGGCCAATGGAGCTCGATCTCAGCTTGGAAGAGAAACATGTCCAAATCCAGAGCACAGCCCAGGGTGAGAGCCTGGACTGCAGCCACTGCAACAGCTGAGTTGCGGACAAGTTGGGACATACAATGAGGGGAGCAGGTGGCCCCTGAGAGAGGATCCTGGACAGAGCAAGCTGTAAGAACTGCAGGAGCAGTGCCTGGACTAAGAAGTCCCTAATAAGCCAAAGCTGGAAAGCTAGTATTTGTCATGATGTGCTCACCATAAACAGGGCATGACTGCAGGGCCGAGGTGGGGATGGATATAAACACAACCCACAGCTGTGTGGGTGCGTCTGGAGAGTAGGTTGGTCAAGGTAGCCAGGTCTGGGTTGGAGAGATACGGATAGTCGATATACTTGCCGGGGTCTGGGTTGGAGAGGTACATATCGTTGCAGGTACTATTAGCTGGGGTCCGGGTTGGAGAGAGGAGAATAGTCGTTGTACGGATGCCGAGGTCCGGGTTGGAGAGGTGCGGATTGTCATAGAAAGCCAGGGTCAGAAGTACAGAAGAGCGGCGTCCAAAACAAGCTGGGTCTATAACAGAGAGCTGCGAACAAGAGGACAAGATAAGACTGCAAGGCTAGGAAGCAATTAACACAACGGAACATTGAATAATTGCTCAGCCAATTTTCCAGTGGGGCAGCTGAGCATAAGTAGGAAAGAGCAACCAATGAGAATCCTGCAGCATGGAGGTGCGTCAGCAGCGAGGGACGTGGTTGGTGAATCCGGAGCAGGGATCAGGTGGGATAATGATTCCTAACAAGGTCCGAGGAGGTGAGACACGTTCTCGCCCAACTCGCATTACGCGCGAGCGCCGCAAGCCACTGATGTTGGCGCAAGGACGCAAGCCGGACGAAGAGGCATTAAGCCTGGAGCGGGGTGCGTGCGCAGCCTTCCGTGGAGTGGTCTCTTAAGGAGCGGCATCCCCACAAGCGGCAGGAGCGGGGTAGGCGGGAGCCCCGGCAGTGAGCGGAGGTAAGCGGGGAGTCTGCCGAGGGCGGCGTGACTCCCTGATCCTTACAGTATTCAACCGCACATTCAACAAGAAGAAATTTGTGAATTTGAAATAGATTTCACTTTTTATTGCTTATTAAACAACAGTATTATGCTATGTTGTTTCTGTTTTATTCTTCTAAAATAAGACACAGTGTTTCAGTATTTGAAGCTTGAAGAAAAACAGGTCCACACATCCCATTTTACTGAGAACATTTCATATTTATTCGGACTCATTATTTATCATTGAATCTGTGCATACATCTACACAGTATCAGTGTGCTGATAGTATCTGGTTTCTAAATCTTTTGTGTCTGTTGCTGCAGCCCTTTGTGCCAAAGAAGTCCAAATTTCCTTTTGCTAGGCTCTGTGAGGGGATTTGGATAATCCCCTGGTTTGGACACTGGCACCAGGACTGCACTTTGGACATTTTTTATTTATTTTATAAATTCCTTTTTAGTGTATTGTATTATATTGTATGTCTTTATTTATATAGCGCCATTAATGTACATAGCACTTCACAGCAGTAATACATGTGGTAATCCAATAAATGGATAAGTGTGGTTTAATTGTGGTTTTACTGTGGCTTTATTGTGGTTATTATATTTTATCATTGTGGTTTAAACTGTTCTCAAGGATCCTGAATGTCCGAAGAGTTATAGCGCTTCCTATACTGCTTTCTCAATGTATAAAGCAAAGCTGTGGGTGTTAGCCGGTGTGTCCATCCACTTCTTTTTCACATAGAAAAAAAATGAAGCTAAATGATGGTGTTAGAGGCTTGGATATTGGATGTGGTGCACATATATAAATTATATGCAACATTAAACTTCAACCTTTTGTGCCACATAAATGCGTTAAGATTATCCATCAATTTTTTCTTGGCATACATAACAAATGCAAGTAGACAAACAATTCCTAATGCATGTACAAACATGACACACTCCAACCAAAGAACAAGAAAACTGGCTCCAAATGGAAGAGCGTGAATAACTACATACCTACAGATGCTGCTAATGATTTTAATTGAGAAATTGATTTGATGCAATGCACTCTTCCACAAAACTATTCATTGTACATGGCCTGAAATATGTTTTGTGAAACCAATTACATTGCAAAGTCTGTAGCAACGTGGTAAATTCAGACATATGGGCTAGATGTGCAGGAAAGGGTAGAAAATTAAAGTTAAAGAAAAGAGGAGGTCGAATAGAAAGTAGTTAGTGAGTACAGAGACATGCCAGTCTTATTATGGAAGTAACAGGACATAATTTTAAAGCATGCCATCGTTACCCATCACAAAGCCCCTCAGTCATAACATTTAATTCTTCACCCAAAATCTCACAACATCAATCTGTCACCCACATAAAAGGGCAACCAACCCGAATCACAATGAGGGATCACCCACTCTCCAAATGGTTATGGATTTTGCATCAATCTATATTTGGTTCTCGGCCTGAAAATATTATGTATTGTGAACGTTAAGTAGTCTGCTACTGTACATAAACGAACCACATCCTTCTGTCAGCCTCAAGCTCTGTTCTTCAAGTCATGATTAAAGAATGTGCTTGTACTGTAAGTCTTCTCATTCACAACAAGCAGCGGGTGCCCTTATCAGACACATGACTACCACTGTTGTCAATGAGATGGAATGTTGAAGAGCATATTAAACACCGCAGTTGTATCACAATGTAACTCGTGACATTTACATTGTACTACAACAAAACCAGTCACAGAAAATAAATACCTTCCTTACCATTGAGTTTCCTAAACAACACACAATGAAGAAATCCACTTCCACCTATTTCCTCCAGCTGTTTGTTATCCTATTGCTTATTCTGGTCAAAAAAATATCCTTACCCCTTCTCTAAATGTATCCATTTTTATGAGAAGCTTTATGGGAACTTGCATCAATGCGATGGTTCTTGTTTTGTACAGAAATATCTGAAATGTCTTTCAGTGGTGCACTATTTTCTATGTCAGTTGCCCATTTTTATATATACACTAAATATGATTTATGTTGAATTCCAGTAATACAAATAATGATGGTTATGCATTTTTTACCATGTGCAACCCCTTTAGCAGAACTGTGTTTCTTCTCCGATAAATGTTTTTTGTGGTTGCAGTGAATTTGTTTTCTAAATTCACCAGAACAATTTTTCTTTTATTGCCACAACAAATAGCAAACCACACTCTATTGGACACAGTTGTTTCTATATACTATGTTTATTTTCTTTAGCTCCAACTGATTTTTGTTTTTGTTTAAAGGAAATTAAAGCTGCAAAACAGGTGAAATCTTATGTTTTAAAAATAAATCAGCTCTGTAGTATTTGATAAGTGACTTTTTTATTTTATTTTTATTCCACTCTTAATGCCATTTTTCATGAGTTTTAAAGCATCCTTTCGAGTCTATAGCAGGTTGTAACACACCTCCCAAGCAGTGCAAGATCTTTGCAACACTTTCCTGTTTGGGATCATTTGTTGCAAAAGTTCCCAGCAATTTGAGCTATAAACTATAACAATAGAGCATGTTACTATATAGATATAGATACATTGTAGCTACTGAGTTACACTAACTAAAGCAGCCATTATGTTAGTCACACAATCAGGATTTTGACAGATTTATAACCACATATATACACACATTTTAACTCCTCCCTCTACTCTGGTACCTTTCCCTCCTCCTTCAAACATTCAACAGTTATACCATTACTCAAAAACAGCCAGCTTGACCCTACCTGTCTTTCTAACTATTGACCTTTCGCCCTCCTGCCTTTTGCCTCAGAACTCCTGGAATGTCTTGTATTTTCTCGCTTGCTCCATTTTCTCAACACCTATTCTCTCATAGACCCTCTACAATCTGGCTTCCGCACTGCTCACTCACAGAGCCCTCACAAAAGTGAAAGAGCCCTCACAAAAATAACTAATGACCTCCATGTTGCCAAATACAGAGGTCATTACACTCTGCTCATATTACTCGACTTCTCTGCAGCATTCTCCATACTCTTGGTATTCGGAACAAAGCTCTATCCTGGATCTCCTCTTACCTCTCCCATCGTACTTTCAGTGTCTCTTCTGCTAACACCTCCTCCTCTATCGATCTCACTGTGGGGGTACCCCAGGGCTCTGTCCTGGGACTTCTTCTCTTTTCTTTGTACACACTTTCTCTAGGTGACCTAATCACATCTACTGGGTTTAAATATCAGCTCTATCCTGACGACACACAAATTTTACTTTTCAACCCGCGACCTTACACCTGCTGTACAGACCAAAGTTTCTGAATGTCTCACTGTGATATCATCCTGGATGGCCCTCCGCCAACTTAAACTAAACATGGCAAAAACAGAGCTCCAAATACTTCCTCCCAAACCTGGCCCTACTACCTCCTTCCACATTACTGTTTGAAGTACTCTTATTCTCCCAGTAGCCCAAGCACGCTGCCTAGGGGTCACACTCGACTCCTCTATCACATTCTCCTCTCACATTAAAAACATTTTTAAACCTGACTCTTTTTCCTTCGCAATATTACTAAGATACGCCCATTCCTCTTTTGCTCGAATGCTAAAACTCTGATTCAGGGCCTCATTCTCTCCCGTCTCGATTACTGTAACCTCCAGCTGTCCGGCCTTCCTGCCTCTCACCTGTCTCCCCTACAATCTATCTTAAATGCTGCTGCCAGAATCACTCTACTATTTCCTAAATCTGTCTCATTGTCTCCCCTTCTGAAATCACTCTCCTGGCTTCCTATCAAATCCCGCATCTTGCACTCAATTCTCCTCCTCACTTTTAAAGTTTCACACTCTTCTGCCTCTCCTTACATCTCAATAGGAAAGAACCAAGGCGCTCCCTCTAAACGGAATGTATAGGAAAACAATAATAAAAAGTATTTTTCAGAACGTAACAACCTTATATGGTATATAAGGTTCCCATCTGCTTCAAAGTCTCTTCCTGTGACTCAAAAACCCCAGTAGGATCTATCCAGGATCCTTATTGGTACAGAAATGCAAGGGAAAAGGGGTAGCACAGGTTTGAGAAATGATGGGAGATGTGGGTTCAATATGATTAGGTCAAATATTCCTGAGCTAATAGGAGCGGGGATAGAGGTGTGTAAAATATTATAAACACTTACACGGCCTTGTGTAAATTCTGTCACATCAAGGTCTCTTTACTCTCCTTCTTCTTCCTTCTTTTTTCTTCTTCTTATTTCTTCTTTCTCCCATATCTTCCTTTTGTAGAAGTTCTTCTTCTTTCGTCTAGATAGTCACCTCTTCAGTCTCCCAACGAGTTTCAATTGTAGTGTCGCCCTCGAAGCAAATGGATAAAGGTAAAAAAGATTTAGGGACACATTCTGATAAAATATAACAAGACCTATTCCAATGATTTCTGGTAATAAATGCAGAAAATACTGCAAACACTCACAAGGGCAAATGTGAGTGTGTTCCTGGGGGAGCTATCTTTGTCCTCCTCACATGAGAAAGTTCACATATAGAACTTTAATATTCTAGATAGTGGAAACAAATTGTGAGGGAAAGGGTAGGGGATATAGCAAAGATATAACAAAGATACTCACACGGCCACGTGTGAGCTCACACTGGAGTTTGGTATCTTTAAACTCCTCCTTGAGAGTCCAACACTGTGTTCAAGGAGAATTGCTCTTCGTGTTGTTGTGGCAAAACATAACTCCGAAATAGCGTAAGCCAACTAGATCTTTAATAAAATAAAACATACAAAATAGTCTAAAAAGCGCTTAGTCTAGACGACATAAGTGCCGAAATGAAATCAAATGGCCAGTCTTTAGGAAATTCACGCAGGGCCTCAGGCGCGCAGCTAACTCTGCCCGCGTCCGGACGTTGTGCTGAGCTCCTACTTCCTGCTCCCGACAGTGGGCGAACAAGTTCAAACTGCTTTAGGGTCTTGAGCTACGCGTTTCACCCTTTCTTGGGCTTCCTCAGGCTAAGTAGATGGGCACGGTAGGGCTCATAGCATTATATAGCCTCTCGCCGTCCAATCCAATCCTCCCCCTAAAGCAAACTCCCCTCGATCTTCACATTGAGCGCTTTTTAGACTATTTTTTGTATGTTTTATTTTATTAAAGATCTAGGGGCTTATGCAGAGAGGCACGTTAAGGTCAAATTCGGCAGGTTTGCGCCAAAAATGTCTGCATTGAAAGAGATAGTGGCGAGAATTTGGCGGGGCTATTCAAATTCGCCAGATGTGTGGCGAGAAGCGTGATCTCGCCACTGAGAAAAAACGCAAGATTCCAGTAGCTCCGATGCGCATGAACGCGCCAATCGGAGCTACTAAATGGCGCGTTTATTGGAAATTTTGCCCGCCAACAAAAGTTGGCTGTATTATGGGCTAATACCGCGCAGCTCAGAATGGCGTGAAACTCGCCTAATTAGCCATTTCCTGCACACCGCGCTACCGTAGTTCCCTGCATACCACAACTATAAATTCCAATCCTGTGGCGAATTTAAGCAGTACCTCTCTGCATAAGCCCCCTAGTTGGCTTATGCTATTTCGGAGTTATTTTTAGCCACAACAACACGAAGAGCAATTCTCCTTGAAGGCAGTGTTGGACTCTCAAGGAGGAGTTTAAAGATACCAAACTCCAGTGTGAGCTCACACATGGCCGTGTGAGTATCTTTGTTACAGTATATCTTTGCTATATCCCCTACCCTTTCCCTCACAATTTGTTTCAACTATCTAGAATATTAAAGTTCTATATGTGAACTTTCTCATGTGAGGAGGACAAAGATAGCTCCCCCAGGAACACACTCACATTTGCCCGTGTGAGTGTTTGCAGTATTTTCTGCATTTATTACCAGTAATCATTGGAATAGGTCTTGTTATATTTTATCAGAATTTGTCCCCCAATCTTTTTTACCTTTATCCATTTGCTCCGAGGGCGACACTACAATTGAAACTCGTTGGGAGACTGAAGAGGTGACTATCTGGATGAAAGAAGAAGAACTTCTACAAAAGGAAGATACGGGAGAAAGAAGAAATAAGAAGAAAAAAGAAGAAAGAAGGAGAGTAAAGAGACCTTGATGTGACAGCATTTACACACGGCCGTGTAAGTGTTTATAATATTTTACATACCAGTACCACTATCCCTGCTCCTATTAGCTCAGGAATATTTGACCTAATCATATTGAACCCACATCTCCCATCATTTCTCAAACCTGTGCTCCCCCTTTTCCCTTGCATTTCTCCTTACATCTCAGCCCTAATTTTTCGCTATGCAAAATCCTGATTCTTGCGTTCTGCTCAAGGATGTCTTCTCTTTACCCTTTTTGTATCTAAAGCCTTCTCCTGCCTTAAACCTTTCTCACTGACTGCCCATTCATCTGGAATGCCCTTCCCCTCAATACCCTACTAGCACCCTCTCTATCCACCTTTAAGACCCAGTTGCTTAAAGAGGCATATGAGTAGCACCGTGGATAATACTAGACACATGATACATAAAGCTTGGCCCCTTGCAGACGCATTTAACAGAATGCCCTCCTGCTGTCTCTGTACGTTCATCCTACCTACCAATTAGATTGCAAGGGTCTCCTCTTCCTAAATGTTACTTTTATGTCTGAAGCACTTATTCTCATGACCTACTGTATTATTTGTATTATTTGTTATTTATATGATTGTCACACAGGGCCGCCAACAGAAATCATAGGGTCCAGGATAAATTAAAGGAGCAGCCCCCCCCCCACACCTTATAGGGCACTTACCACAGAAAAAATGTGACAAGAGGCCTGGGGGGATTCAGTATGGGCCTGGGGAGGTTGGGGGGGTTAAGTATTGGCCCTGGGGGGTGTTAAGTATGGGCCTGGGTGGAGTTAAGTATGGGCCTGGGGGGGTTAAGTATGGTCCGGGGGGGGTTAAGTAGGGCCTTGCGGGGGTTAAGTATGGACCTAAGGGGTAGTTAAGTATGGACCTAAGGGGTAAAGTACAGTATGGGACTAAAATGAGTTACAGTACCTCTCTTCAACCGATCGGCGGTGGGGGCCTTCGATCTGTCAGCGAGGGGGCTTTCAACTGGCCTGGAGCAGGCTTCAACGAGCCTGGAGGGGGTGCCTTCAACTGGCTTGCGGGGGGGGCTTCAATCAGGAGAGCCTTCAACCGGCCCGCGCTTCAACCTGCCGGAGGGAGGGGGGGGGGCTTCAATTGGCAAGGGGTGGGGCTGGTTTCGGAGGGGAGATGAAAGGCATGTGGGTGGGTGACTGACTGCCTGGGTGGGTGACTGACTGCCTTGACTGACTGCCTGCGTGGGTGACTGACTGGGTGCCTGACTGGGTGGGTGACTGAATTTTGGTAACTGACTGGGTGTGTGACTGACTGGGTGACTGACTGCATGGGTGGGTGGGTGACTGACTGCCTGGGTGGGTGACTTACTGACTGCCTGGGTTGGTGGGGTGGTGACTTACTGACTGCCTTTACTGACTGCCTTGGGTGGATGACTGACTGCCTGGGTGGGTGGTTGGTTGACTGACTGCCAGGGTGGGTGACTGCCTGGGTGGGTGCTACCCGGGGCAGGAAGCTGGCATGAGAGAAGCTGGATTGTCATGCACGGGCTCGCCACGGTGCTTACCTTCCGTACCACGTTAGGAGCGGGGGGGGGAGTGGATCCAAAGGCAGCATTTGCAGTGCTTCCCGCCCTCCCCCCGGTCCCCACGGCTGCTGCCTGGGTGGGATGTAGACACGGGGGGAACAAGGTTGGTGTGCGCTCGCCAGGACACGTCCCCCTCCAGCCCACATTCCCCTCGAGTGCCCATGTGGGTGGGGAGTAAGGATGGGTGGGGGTCGAGGAAGGGGTCTGGTGATTTTGGGTCAGCCCACAGGACACGCGCCACTCATCCCTTGCTTGGGCCCTGCAGGCCGGACACCCTGCTTCCCTGCGCAATTACACTTTTTTTTTGTTTAATGACACGGGCACGGCCGGACAGTGTGCCTGTGTGAACAGGCCCCCTGACTCACCGGGCCTGGGATGCCAACCCCAGGCAGACCCACCCTGTTGGCGCCCCTGTTGTCACGTGTATTACTACTGTGAAGCGCTAGGTTCATTAATGACACTATATAAATAAAACTAAATATCAAAAATCAGGATATATGCAACTTGGCATACCCCAACTGAATGAGGACAAAGGTCATTTAGTGGGTGCTACAAGCAACAAAGACCTAGGGTAACAACTTGCTATATAAATAAAGACATACATACATACCAGGAGCACCAAACGATTTCCAGCTTACAGTAGGTAAGAATGCAAAATTATACTTTGTCACACACTTCGGATATAAAAATAACAGGAAAAAAAAGTTGGAAAGTAGTATTGCTGCTTTAAGACCTATTTATGTATTGCTACGGGAAAATCTGGACTAAATCATGTCCTTTTTTTGTAACAAATTAGAAAGATTTCTCAAATCAAAGCAGTTCCTGACTGCAAAAACTAAAGGCATATATTTCATATTTTTGGGGAAACATAACTTCATAGCACAGTGCCTGTGTTGCAATTTTGCTTTACACGAGAGAAGACAAGAGACGTAATTTAATAAAGCGTAGTTAGTCACACAGAAGAACGGAAAGGGAAAAAAAGAACAGAAAAAAAGCAGTCCACTGAAGACTACA
>NW_027456592.1:0-15868 GCF_040206685.1 Ascaphus truei | reverse complement strand
CGCCCATTACACACGAGCCTCACAGATGCGCCCATAACACACGAGCCTCACAGAGGCGGCCATTACACACAGGCCTCACAGAGGCGGCCATTACACACAGGCCTCACAGAGGCGGCCATTACACACAGGCCTCACAGAGGCGGCCATTACACACGAGCCTCACAGAGGCGCCCATAACACACGAGCCTCACAGAGGCGGCCATTACACACAGGCCTCACAGAGGCGGCCATTACACACAGGCCTCACAGAGGCGGCCATTACACACGAGCCTCACAGAGGCGCCCATTACACACGAGCATCACAGAGGCGGCCATTACACACGAGCCTCACAGAGGCGCCCATAACACACGAGCGTCACAGAGGCGGCCACTACACATGAGCCTCACAGAGGCGCCCATTACACACGAGCCTCACAGAGGCGCCCATTACACACGAGCCTCACAGAGGCGGCCATTACACACGAGCCTCACAGAGGCGCCCATAACACACGAGCGTCACAGAGGCGGCCACTACACACGAGCCTCACAGAGGCGCCCATTACACACGAGCCTCACAGAGGCGCCCATAACACACGAGCCTCACAGAGGCGGCCATTACACACGAGCCTCACAGAGGCGGCCATTACACACGAGCCTCACAGAGGCGGCCATTACACACGAGCCTCACAGAGGCGCCCATTACACGAGCCTCACAGAGGCGGCCATTACACACGAGCCTCACAGAGGCGGCCATTACACACGAGCCTCACAGAGGCGCCCATAACACACGAGCCTCACAGAGGCGCCCATAACACACGAGCCTCACAGAGGCGGCCATTACACACGAGCCTCACAGAGGCGCCATTACACACGAGCCTCACAGAGGCGGCCATTACACACGTGCCTCACAGAGGCGCCCATTACACACGAGCCTCACAGAGGCGGCCATTACACACGAGCGTCACAGAGGCGGCCATTACACACGAGCCTCACAGAGGCGGCCATTACACACGAGCCTCACAGAGGCGGCCATTACACACGAGCCTCACAGAGGCGCCCATAACACACGAGCCTCACAGAGGCGCCCATAACACACGAGCCTCACAGAGGCGGCCATTACACACGAGCCTCACAGAGGCGCCATTACACACGAGCCTCACAGAGGCGGCCATTACACACGAGCCTCACAGAGGCGCCCATTACACACGAGCCTCACAGAGGCGGCCATTACACACGAGCGTCACAGAGGCGGCCATTACACACGAGCCTCACAGAGGCGGCCATTACACACGAGCCTCACAGAGGCGGCCATTGCACACGAGCCTCACAGAGGCGCCCATAACACACGAGCGTCACAGAGGCGGCCACTACACACGAGCCTCACAGAGGCGCCCATTACACACGAGCCTCACAGAGGCGCCCATAACACACGAGCCTCACAGAGGCGGCCATTACACACGAGCCTCAAGGAGGCGGCCATTACACACGAGCCTCACAGAGGCGGCCATTACACACGAGCCTCACAGAGGCGCCCATTACACACGAGCCTCACAGAGGCGGCCATTACACACGAGCGTCACAGAGGCGGCCATTACACACGAGCCTCACAGAGGCGGCCATTACACACGAGCCTCACAGAGGCGGCCATTGCACACGAGCCTCACAGAGGCGGCCACTACACACAAGCCTCACAGAGGCGCCCATAACACACGAGCATCACAGAGGCGGCCACTACACACGAGCCTCACAGAGGCGCCCATTACACACGAGCCTCACAGAGGCGCCCATAACACACGAGCCTCACAGAGGCGGCCATTACACACAGGCCTCACAGAGGCGGCCATTACACACAGGCCTCACAGAGGCGGCCATTACACACAGGCCTCACAGAGGCGGCCATTACACACGAGCCTCACAGAGGCGCCCATAACACACGAGCCTCACAGAGGCGGCCATTACACACAGGCCTCACAGAGGCGGCCATTACACACAGGCCTCACAGAGGCGGCCATTACACACGGCCTCACAGAGGCGCCCATTACACACGAGCATCACAGAGGCGGCCATTACACACGAGCCTCACAGAGGCGCCCATAACACACGAGCGTCACAGAGGCGGCCACTACACATGAGCCTCACAGAGGCGCCCATTACACACGAGCCTCACAGAGGCGGCCATTACACACGAGCCTCACAGAGGCGACCATTACACACGAGCGTCACAGAGGCGGCCATTACACACGAGCCTCACAGAGGCGGCCATTACACACGAGCCTCACAGAGGCGGCCACTACACACGAGCCTCACAGAGGCGGCCATTACACACGAGCCTCACAGAGGCGGCCATTACACACGAGCCTCACAGAGGCGGCTATTACACACGAGCCTCACAGAGGCGGCCATTACACACGAGACGCACAGGCGGCCATTACACACAGGCCTCACAGAGGCGGCCATTACACACAGGCCTCACAGAGGCAGCCATTACACACAGGCCTCACAGAGGCGGCCATTACACACGAGCCTCACAGAGGCGGCCATTACACATGGTATTGGGGCAGCCAGCCGGACTTCACCTTTATTATATGAGGCTACCCCGACCATCACAGGGGTGACCTTGTGTTTGCAGCTCTTCTGTTCCTGTGTGAGATGATTATTCTTGTGCTGTCTCCGCAGGAACACCCTTTGACCCCATGCATCTCCTAGGATGCGCCATGGCCAACATCATGAGCTTGTTTCTGTTTGGGCAACATTTTCAATACCAGGACCAGAAGTTACTGGACCTTCTAAAAGTCATAATACAGCGAAGCAGCAGTGTACACTCCACATTTAATCAGGTATCCGCTTCGTATAATGCTAATCCTGTCCTTTAGTGCTGATTATACCGATGTGTCCGGCTTCATTGTCCTCTGACGGGTTATGGGAAACTTTACCATATTCTGCACGGCCAATAAACCCCATGCAAATTCAGGGAGATATTATTAGGGAAACATGGTACTATCTTTGTCATGGTGTCATTGTCACACGGATGGTGGATTTATCACTGTCTCATGTGAGGAGAACAAGTCCACAGATAAGAATTCCTATTAATCCAAGTTCTGTTATTTTTACAAGATATTTGGCCATATTTAGTAGTCTTCTGTCATAAGGCCCCTCCTGCTACAGGAAGACCCCAAGCCAACGGACCCCAAGACCCTCCTGCTACAGGAAGACCCCAAGCCAACGGACCCCAAGACCCTCCTGCTAGAGGAAGACACCAAGCCAACGGACCCCAAGACCCTCCTGCTACAGGAAGACCCCAAGCCAATGGACCCCAAGACCCTCCTGCTAGAGGAAGACCCAGAGCCAATAGACCCCAAAGTCCCTAAAGCCCTCCTGCTACAGGAAGACCCCGAGCCCCTCCTGCTACAGGAAGACCCCAAGCCAACGGACCGCAAGACCCTCCTGCTAGAGGAAGACCCAGAGCCAACAGACCCCAAAGACCCTAAGACCCTCCTGCAACAGGAAGACCCCGAGCCAACAGACCCCAAGCCCCTGCTGCTACAGGAAGACCCCAAACCAATGGGCCCCAAGACCCCATGCCCCTCCTGCTAGAGGAAGACCCAGAGCCAACAGACCCCAAGACTCTAAGCCCCTCCTGCTACAGGAAGACCCCGAGCCAACGGACCCCAAGCCCCTCCTGCTACAGGAAGACCCCAAGCCAACGTGCCTCAAGGCCCTTCTGCTACAGGAAGACCCCAAGCCAACGTGCCTCAAGGCCCTTCTGCTACAGGAAGACCCCAAATCAACAGACCTCAAGATCCTCCTGCTACAGGAAGACCCAAAGCCAACGGGCCCCAAGACCCCAAGAACTTCCTGCTATAGGAAAACCCAACAGGCCCCAAGACCCTCCTGTACACAGGAAGACCCCAAGCCAATGGGGTGTAAGGTGCCTTCTAATGCAGGATGGGGTCTGATGGAAGAAGACTGCTTAGTATATATGGACCACTATGCCTCTGGGTGGATTCTGATATACCCAACAGTAAAATATACAAAGCACACATATACCCAACAGGAAAATATACAAAGCACACATATACCCAACAGGAAAATATACAAAGCACACATATACCCAACAGGAAAATATACAAAGCACACATATACCCAACAGGAAAATATACAAAGCACACATATACCCAACAGGAAAATATACAAAGCACACATATACCCAACAGGAAAATATACAAAGCACACATATACCCAACAGGAAAATATACAAAGAACACATATACCCAACAGGAAAATATACAAAGCACACATATACCCAACAGGAAAATATACAAAGCACACATATACCCAACAGCAAAATATACAAAACACACATATACCCAACAGGAAAATATACAAAGCACACATATACCCAACAGGAAAATATACCCAACAGGGAAATATACAAAGCACACATGTACCCAACAGGAAAATATACAAAGCACACATATACCCAACAGGAAAATATACAAAGAACACATGTACCCAACAGGAAAATATACAAAGCACACATATACCCAACAGGAAAATATACAAAGCACACATATACCCAACAGGAAAATATACAAAGCACACATATACCCAACAGGAAAATATACAAAGCACACATATACACAACAGGAAAATATACAAAGCACACATATACCCAACAGGAAAATATACAAAGAACACATGTACCCAACAGGAAAATATACAAAGCACACATATACCCAACAGGAAAATATACAAAGAACACATGTACCCAACAGGAAAATATACAAAGAACACATATACCCAACAGGAACATATACAAAGAACACATACCCAACAGGAAAATATACAAAGCACACATATACCCAACAGGAAAATATACAAAGCACACATATACCCAACAGGAAAATATACAAAGCACACATATACCCAATAGGAAAATATACAAAGCACACATATACCCAACAGGAAAATATACAAAGCACACATATACCCAACAGGAAAATATACCCAACAGAAAAATATACAAAGCACACATATACCCAACAGGAAAATATACAAAGCACACATATACCCAACAGGAAAATATACAAAACACACATATACCCAACAGGAAAATATACAAAGAACACATGTACCCAACAGGAAAATATACAAAGCACACATATACCCAACAGGAACATATACAAAACACACATATACCGAACAGGAAAATATACAAAGCACACATATACCCAACAGGAAAATATACAAAGCACACATATACCCAACAGGAAAATATACAAAACACACATATACCCAACAGGAAAATATACAAAGCACACATATACCCAACAGGAAAATATACAAAGCACACATATACCCAACAGGAAAATATACAAAGAACACATGTACCCAACAGGAAAATATACAAAGCACACATATACCCAACAGGAAAATATACAAAGAACACATATACCCAACAGGAAAATATACAAAACACACATATACCCAACAGGAAAATATACAAAGAACACATGTACCCAACAGGAAAATATACAAAACACACATATACCCAACAGGAAAATATACAAAGAACACATATACCCAACAGGAAAATATACAAAGAACACATATACCAAACAGGAAAATATACAAAGAACACATATACCCAACAGGAAAATATACAAAGAACACATATACCCAACAGGAAAATATACAAAGCACACATATACCCAACAGGAAAATATACAAAGCACACATATACCCAACAGGAAAATATACAAAACACACATATACCCAACAGGAAAATATACAAAACACACATATACCCAACAGGAAAATATACAAAGAACACATGTACCCAACAGGAAAATATACAAAACACACATATACCCAACAGGAAAATATACAAAGAACACATATACCCAACAGGAAAATATACAAAGAACACATATACCCAACAGGAAAATATACAAAGCACACATATACCCAACAGGAAAATATACAAAGAACACATATACCCAACAGGAAAATATAGAAAGAACACATATACCCAACAGGAAAATATACAAAGAACACATATACCCAACAGGAAAATATACAAAGCACACATATACCCAACAGGAAAATATACAAAGCACACATATACCCAATAGGAAAATATACAAAGAACACATGTACCCAACAGGAAAATATACAAAGCACACATATACCCAACAGGAAAATATACAAAGCACACATATACCCAACAGGAAAATATACAAAACACACATATACCCAACAGGAAAATATACAAAGCACACATATACCCAACAGGAAAATATACAAAGCACACATATACCCAACAGGAAAATATACAAAGCACACATACACCCAACAGGAAAATATACAAAGCACACATATACCCAACAGGAAAATATACAAAGCACACATATACCCAACAGGAAAATATACAAAACACACATATACCCAACAGGAAAATATACAAAACACACATATACCCAACAGGAAAATATACAAAGAACACATATACCCAACAGGAAAATATACAAAACACACATATACCCAACAGGAAAATATACAAAGAACACATATACCCAACAGGAAAATATACAAAGAACACATATACCCAACAGGAAAATATACAAAGCACACATATACTCAACAGGAAAATATACAAAGCACACATATACCCAACAGGAAAATATACAAAGAACACATATACCCAACAGGAAAATATACAAAGAACACATATACCCAACAGGAAAATATACAAAGAACACATATACCCATCAGGAAAATATAGAAAGCACACATATACCCAACAGGAAAATATAGAAAGCACACATATACCCAACAGGAAAATATACAAAGCCCACATATACCCAACAGGAAAATATACAAAACACACATATACCCAACAGGAAAATATACAAAACACACATATACCCAACAGGAAAATATACAAAGAACACATATACCCAACAGGAAAATATACAAAACACACATATACCCAACAGGAAAATATACAAAACACACATATACCCAACAGGAAAATATACAAAACACACATATACCCAACAGGAAAATATACAAAACACACATATACCCAACAGGAAAATATACAAAACACACATATACCCAACAGGAAAATATACAAAGAACACATGTACCCAACAGGAAAATATACAAAGCACACATATACCCAACAGGAAAATATACAAAACACACATATACCCAACAGGAAAATATACAAAGAACACATATACCCAACAGGAAAATATACAAAACACACATATACCCAATAGGAAAATATACAAAGCACACATATACCCAACAGGAAAATATACAAAGCACACATATACCCAACAGGAAAATATACAAAGCACACATATACCCAACAGAAAAATATACAAAACACACATATACCCAATAGGAAAATATACAAAGCACACATATACCCAACAGGAAAATATACAAAGCACACATATACGCAACAGGAAAATATACAAAGCACACATATATCCAACAGGAAAATATACAAAGCACACATATATCCAACAGGAAAATATACAAAGCACACATATACCCAACAGGAAAATATACCCAACAGAAAAATATACAAAGCACACATATACCCAACAGGAAAATATACAAAGCACACATATACCCAACAGGAAAATATACAAAACACACATATACCCAACAGGAAAATATACCCAACAGGGAAATATACAAAGCACACATATACCCAACAGGAAAATATACAAAGCACACATGTACCCAACAGAAAAATATACAAAGCACACATATACCCAATAGGAAAATATACAAAGAACACATATACCCAACAGGAAAATATACCCAACAGGAAAATATACAAAGCACACATATACCCAACAGGAAAATATACCCAACAGAAAAATATACAAAGCACACATATACCCAACAGGAAAATATACAAAGCACACATATACCCAACAGGAAAATATACCCAACAGGAAAATATACAAAGCACACATATACCCAACAGGAAAATATACCCAACAGGGAAATATACAAAGCACACATATACCCAACAGGAAAATATACAAAGCACACATGTACCCAACAGAAAAATATACAAAGCACACATATACCCAATAGGAAAATATACAAAGCACACATATACCCAACAGGAAAATATACCCAACAGGAAAATATACAAAGCACACATATACCCAACAGGAAAATATACCCAACAGGGAAATATACAAAGCACACATATACCCAACAGGAAAATATACAAAGCACACATGTACCCAACAGGAAAATATACAAAGCACACATATACCCAACATGAAAATATACCCAACAGAAAAATATACAAAGCACACATATACCCAACAGGAAAATATACAAAGCACACATATACCCAACAGGAAAATATACAAAACACACATATACCCAACAGAAAATATACAAAGAACACATGTACCCAACAGGAAAATATACAAAGCACACATATACCCAACAGGAACATATACAAAACACACATATACCGAACAGGAAAATATACAAAGCACACATATACCCAACAGGAAAATATCCAAAGCACACATATACCCAATAGGAAAATATACAAAGCACACATATACCCAACAGGAAAATATACAAAGCACACATATACCCAACAGGAAAATATACAAAGAACACATATACCCAACAGGAAAATATACCCAACAGAAAAATATACAAAGCACACATATACCCAACAGGAAAATATACAAAGAACACATATACCCAACAGGAAAATATACAAAACACACATATACCCAACAGGAACATATACAAAGCACAGATATAACCAACAAGAAAATATACAAAACACACATATACCCAACAGGAAAATATACAAAACACACATATACCCAACAGGAACATATACAAAGCACAGATATAACCAACAGGAAAATATACAAAACACACATATACCCAACAGGAAAATATACCATACACATGTACCCAACAGGAAAATATACAAAGCACACATATACCCAACAGGAAAATATACAAAACACACATATACCCAATAGGAAAATATACAAAGCACACATATACCCAACAGGAAAATATACAAAGCACACATATACCCAACAGGAAAATATACAAAGCACACATATACCCAACAGAAAAATATACAAAACACACATATACCCAATAGGAAAATATACAAAGCACACATATACCCAACAGGAAAATATACAAAGCACACATATACCCAACAGGAAAATATACAAAGCACACATATATCCAACAGGAAAATATACAAAGCACTCATATATCCAACAGGAAAATATACAAAGCACACATATACCCAACAGGAAAATATACCCAACAGAAAAATATACAAAGCACACATATACCCAACAGGAAAATATACAAAGCACACATATACCCAACAGGAAAATATACAAAACACACATATACCCAACAGGAAAATATACCCAACAGGGAAATATACAAAGCACACATATACCCAACAGGAAAATATACAAAGCACACATGTACCCAACAGAAAAATATACAAAGCACACATATACCCAATAGGAAAATATACAAAGAACACATATACCCAACAGGAAAATATACCCAACAGGAAAATATACAAAGCACACATATACCCAACAGGAAAATATACCCAACAGAAAAATATACAAAGCACACATATACCCAACAGGAAAATATACAAAGCACACATATACCCAACAGGAAAATATACCCAACAGGAAAATATACAAAGCACACATATACCCAACAGAAAAATATACCCAACAGGGAAATATACAAAGCACACATATACCCAACAGGAAAATATACAAAGCACACATGTACCCAACAGAAAAATATACAAAGCACACATATACCCAATAGGAAAATATACAAAGCACACATATACCCAACAGGAAAATATACCCAACAGGAAAATATACAAAGCACACATATACCCAACAGGAAAATATACCCAACAGGGAAATATACAAAGCACACATTTACCCAACAGGAAAATATACAAAGCACACATGTACCCAACAGGAAAATATACAAAGCACACATATACCCAACATGAAAATATACCCAACAGAAAAATATACAAAGCACACATATACCCAACAGGAAAATATACAAAGCACACATATACCCAACAGGAAAATATACAAAACACACATATACCCAACAGAAAATATACAAAGAACACATGTACCCAACAGGAAAATATACAAAGCACACATATACCCAACAGGAACATATACAAAACACACATATACCGAACAGGAAAATATACAAAGCACACATATACCCAACAGGAAAATATACAAAGCACACATATACCCAATAGGAAAATATACAAAGCACACATATACCCAACAGGAAAATATACAAAGCACACATATACCCAACAGGAAAATATACAAAGAACACATATACCCAACAGGAAAATATACCCAACAGAAAAATATACAAAGCACACATATACCCAACAGGAAAATATACAAAGAACACATATACCCAACAGGAAAATATACAAAACACACATATACCCAACAGGAACATATACAAAGCACAGATATAACCAACAAGAAAATATACAAAACACACATATACCCAACAGGAAAATATACAAAACACACATATACCCAACAGGAACATATACAAAGCACAGATATAACCAACAGGAAAATATACAAAACACACATATACCCAACAGGAAAATATACCATACACATGTACCCAACAGGAAAATATACAATGCACACATATACCCAACAGGAACATATACAAAGCACACATGTACCCAACAGGAAAATATACAAAGCACACATATACCCAACAGGAACATATACAAATAACACATATATCCAACAGGAAAATATACAAAGAACACATTACCCAACAGGAAAATATAGAAAGCACACATATACCCAACAGGAAAATATACAAAGAACACATATACCCAACAGGAAAATATACAAAGAACACATGTACCCAACAGGAAAACACACACATATACCCAACAGGAACATATGCAAAGCACACATATACCCAACAGGAAAATATACAAAGCACACATATACCCAACAGGAAAATATACAAAGAACACATGTACCCAACAGGAAAACACACACATATACCCAACAGGAAAATATAGAAAGCACACATATACCCAACAGGAAAATATACAAAGCACACATATACCCAACAGGAAAATATACAAAGCACACATGTACCCAACAGGAAAATATACAAAGCACACATATACCCAACAGGAAAATATACAAAACACACATATACCCAATAGGAAAATATACAAAGCACACATATACCCAACAGGAAAATATACAAAGCACACATATACCCAACAGGAAAATATACAAAGCACACATATATCCAACAGGAAAATATACAAAGCACACATATATCCAACAGGAAAATATACAAAGCACACATATACCCAACAGGAAAATATACCCAACAGAAAAATATACAAAGCACACATATACCCAACAGGAAAATATACAAAGCACACATATACCCAACAGGAAAATATACCCAACAGGAAAATATACAAAGCACACATATACCCAACAGGAAAATATACCCAACAGGGAAATATACAAAGCACACATATACCCAACAGGAAAATATACAAAGCACACATGTACCCAACAGAAAAATATACAAAGCACACATATACCCAATAGGAAAATATACAAAGCACACATATACCCAACAGGAAAATATACCCAACAGGAAAATATACAAAGCACACATATACCCAACAGGAAAATATACCCAACAGAAAAATATACAAAGCACACATATACCCAACAGGAAAATATACAAAGCACACATATACCCAACAGGAAAATATACCCAACAGGAAAATATACAAAGCACACATATACCCAACAGGAAAATATACCCAACAGGGAAATATACAAAGCACACATATACCCAACAGGAAAATATACAAAGCACACATGTACCCAACAGGAAAATATACAAAGCACACATATACTCAACAGGAAAATATACAAAGCACAGATATAACCAACAGGAAAATATACAAAACACACATATACCCAACAGGAAAATATACCATACACATGTACCCAACAGGAAAATATACAATGCACACATATACCCAACAGGAACATATACAAAGCACACATGTACCCAACAGGAAAATATACAAAGCACACATATACCCAACAGGAACATATACAAATAACACATATATCCAACAGGAAAATATACAAAGAACACATTACCCAACAGGAAAATATAGAAAGCACACATATACCCAACAGGAAAATATACAAAGAACACATATACCCAACAGGAAAATATACAAAGAACACATGTACCCAACAGGAAAACACACACATATACCCAACAGGAACATATGCAAAGCACACATATACCCAACAGGAAAATATACAAAGCACACATATACCCAACAGGAAATATACAAAGAACACATGTACCCAACAGGAAAACACACACATATACCCAACAGGAAAATATAGAAAGCACACATATACCCAACAGGAAAATATACAAAGCACACATATACCCAACAGGAAAATATACAAAGCACACATGTACCCAACAGGAAAATATACAAAGCACACATATACCCAACAGGAAAATATACAAAACACACATATACCCAATAGGAAAATATACAAAGCACACATATACCCAACAGGAAAATATACAAAGCACACATATACCCAACAGGAAAATATACAAAGCACACATATATCCAACAGGAAAATATACAAAGCACACATATATCCAACAGGAAAATATACAAAGCACACATATACCCAACAGGAAAATATACCCAACAGAAAAATATACAAAGCACACATATACCCAACAGGAAAATATACAAAGCACACATATACCCAACAGGAAAATATACCCAACAGGAAAATATACAAAGCACACATATACCCAACAGGAAAATATACCCAACAGGGAAATATACAAAGCACACATATACCCAACAGGAAAATATACAAAGCACACATGTACCCAACAGAAAAATATACAAAGCACACATATACCCAATAGGAAAATATACAAAGCACACATATACCCAACAGGAAAATATACCCAACAGGAAAATATACAAAGCACACATATACCCAACAGGAAAATATACCCAACAGAAAAATATACAAAGCACACATATACCCAACAGGAAAATATACAAAGCACACATATACCCAACAGGAAAATATACCCAACAGGAAAATATACAAAGCACACATATACCCAACAGGAAAATATACCCAACAGGGAAATATACAAAGCACACATATACCCAACAGGAAAATATACAAAGCACACATGTACCCAACAGGAAAATATACAAAGCACACATATACTCAACAGGAAAATATACAAAGCACACATATACCCAACAGGAAAATATACAAAGAACACATATACCCAACAGGAAAATATACAAAGAACACATATACCCAACAGGAAAATATACAAAGAACACATATACCCATCAGGAAAATATAGAAAGCACACATATACCCAACAGGAAAATATAGAAAGCACACATATACCCAACAGGAAAATATACAAAGCCCACATATACCCAACAGGAAAATATACAAAACACACATATACCCAACAGGAAAATATACAAAACACACATATACCCAACAGGAAAATATACAAAGAACACATATACCCAACAGGAAAATATACAAAACACACATATACCCAACAGGAAAATATACAAAACACACATATACCCAACAGGAAAATATACAAAACACACATATACCCAACATGAAAATATACAAAACACACATATACCCAACAGGAAAATATACAAAACACACATATACCCAACAGGAAAATATACAAAGAACACATGTACCCAACAGGAAAATATACAAAGCACACATATACCCAACAGGAAAATATACAAAACACACATATACCCAACAGGAAAATATACAAAGAACACATATACCCAACAGGAAAATATACAAAACACACATATACCCAATAGGAAAATATACAAAGCACACATATACCCAACAGGAAAATATACAAAGCACACATATACCCAACAGGAAAATATACAAAGCACACATATACCCAACAGAAAAATATACAAAACACACATATACCCAATAGGAAAATATACAAAGCACACATATACCCAACAGGAAAATATACAAAGCACACATATACGCAACAGGAAAATATACAAAGCACACATATATCCAACAGGAAAATATACAAAGCACACATATATCCAACAGGAAAATATACAAAGCACACATATACCCAACAGGAAAATATACCCAACAGAAAAATATACAAAGCACACATATACCCAACAGGAAAATATACAAAGCACACATATACCCAACAGGAAAATATACAAAACACACATATACCCAACAGGAAAATATACCCAACAGGGAAATATACAAAGCACACATATACCCAACAGGAAAATATACAAAGCACACATGTACCCAACAGAAAAATATACAAAGCACACATATACCCAATAGGAAAATATACAAAGAACACATATACCCAACAGGAAAATATACCCAACAGGAAAATATACAAAGCACACATATACCCAACAGGAAAATATACCCAACAGAAAAATATACAAAGCACACATATACCCAACAGGAAAATATACAAAGCACACATATACCCAACAGGAAAATATACCCAACAGGAAAATATACAAAGCACACATATACCCAACAGGAAAATATACCCAACAGGGAAATATACAAAGCACACATATACCCAACAGGAAAATATACAAAGCACACATGTACCCAACAGAAAAATATACAAAGCACACATATACCCAATAGGAAAATATACAAAGCACACATATACCCAACAGGAAAATATACCCAACAGGAAAATATACAAAGCACACATATACCCAACAGGAAAATATACCCAACAGGGAAATATACAAAGCACACATATACCCAACATGAAAATATACCCAACAGAAAAATATACAAAGCACACATATACCGAACAGGAAAATATACAAAGCACACATATACCCAACAGGAAAATATACAAAACACACATATACCCAACAGGAAAATATACAAAGAACACATGTACCCAACAGGAAAATATACAAAGAACACATATACCCAACAGGAACATATACAAAACACACATATACCGAACAGGAAAATATACAAAGCACACATATACCCAACAGGAAAATATACAAAGCACACATATACCCAATAGGAAAATATACAAAGCACACATATACCCAACAGGAAAATATACAAAGCACACATATACCCAACAGGAAAATATACAAAGAACACATATACCCAACAGGAAAATATACCCAACAGAAAAATATACAAAGCACACATATACCCAACAGGAAAATATACAAAGAACACATATACCCAACAGGAAAATATACAAAACACACATATACCCAACAGGAACATATACAAAGCACAGATATAACCAACAAGAAAATATACAAAACACACATATACCCAACAGGAAAATATACAAAACACACATATACCCAACAGGAACATATACAAAGCACAGATATAACCAACAGGAAAATATACAAAACACACATATACCCAACAGGAAAATATACCATACACATGTACCCAACAGGAAAATATACAATGCACACATATACCCAACAGGAACATATACAAAGCACACATGTACCCAACAGGAAAATATACAAAGCACACATATACCCAACAGGAACATATACAAATAACACATATATCCAACAGGAAAATATACAAAGAACACATTACCCAACAGGAAAATATAGAAAGCACACATATAC
>NW_027456591.1:0-15893 GCF_040206685.1 Ascaphus truei | reverse complement strand
GCCGCACTCGCCGGAGAAGTGCTTCTCCCTGATGGGATAACTTGCACACTCGCTGGAGAAGTGCTTCTCCCTGATGGGATAACTTGCACACTCGCCGGAGAAGTGCTTCTCCCTGATGGGATAACTTGCCGCACTCGCCGGAGAAGTGCTTCTCCCTGATGGGATAACTTGCACACTCGCTGGAGAAGTGCTTCTCCCTGATGGGATAACTTGCACACTCGCCGGAGAAGTGCTTCTCCCTGATGGGATAACTTGCACACTCGCTGGAGAAGTGCTTCTCCCTGATGGGATAACTTGCACACTCGCCGGAGAAGTGCTTCTCCCTGATGGGATAACTTGCACACTCGCCGGAGAAGTGCTTCTCCCTGATGGGATAACTTGCACACTCGCCGGATAAGTGCTTCTCCCTGATGGGATAACTTGCACACTCGCCGGAGAAGTGCTTCTCCCTGATGGGATAACTTGCACATTCGCCGGAGAAGTGCTTCTCCCTGATGGGATAACTTGCACACTCGCCGGAGAAGTGCTTCTCCCTGACGGGATAACTTGCACACTCGCCGGAGAAGTGCTTCTCCCTGATGGGATAACTTGCACACTCGCCGGAGAAGTGCTTCTCCCTGATGGGATAACTTGCACACTCGCTGGAGAAGTGCTTCTCCCTGATGGGATAACTTGCCACACTCGCCGGAGAAGTGCTTCTCCTTGACGGGATAACTTGCACACTCGCCGGAGAAGTGCTTCTCCCTGATGGGATAACTTGCACACTCGCCGGAGAAGCGCTTCTCCCTGATGGGATAACTTGCACACTCGCCGGAGAAGTGCTTCTCCCTGATGGGATAACTTGCCGCACTCGCCGGAGAAGTGCTTCTCCCTGATGGGATAACTTGCACACTCGCCGGAGAAGTGCTTCTCCCTGACGGGATAACTTGCACACTCGCCGGAGAAGTGCTTCTCCCTGATGGGATAACTTGCCGCACTCGCCGGAGAAGTGCTTCTCCCTGATGGGATAACTTGCACACTCGCCGGAGAAGTGCTTCTCCCTGATGGGATAACTTGCACACTCGCCGGAGAAGTGCTTCTCCCTGATGGGATAACTTGCACACTCGCTGGAGAAGTGCTTCTCCCTGATGGGATAACTTGCACACTCGCCGGAGAAGTGCTTCTCCCTGATGGGATAACTTGCACACTCGCTGGAGAAGTGCTTCTCCCTGATGGGATAACTTGCACACTCGCTGGAGAAGTGCTTCTCCCTGATGGGATAACTTGCACACTCGCTGGAGAAGTGCTTCTCCCTGATGGGATAACTTGCACACTCGCCGGAGAAGTGCTTCTCCCTGATGGGATAACTTGCACACTCGCCGGAGAAGTGCTTCTCCCTGATGGGATAACTTGCACACTCGCTGGAGAAGTGCTTCTCCCTGATGGGATAACTTGCACACTCGCTGGAGAAGTGCTTCTCCCTGATGGGATAACTTGCACACTCGCCGGAGAAGTGCTTCTCCCTGATGGGATAACTTGCACACTCGCTGGAGAAGTGCTTCTCCCTGATGGGATAACTTGCACACTCGCCGGAGAAGTGCTTCTCCCTGATGGGATAACTTGCACACTCGCCGGAGAAGAGTTTCTCCCTGATGGGATAACTTGCACACTCGCCGGAGAAGTGCTTCTCCCTGATGGGATAACTTGCACACTCGCCGGAGAAGTGCTTCTCCCTGATGGGATAACTTGCACACTCGCCAGAGAAGTGCTTCTCCCTGATGGGATAACTTGCACACTCGCCGGAGAAGTGCTTCTCCCTGATGGGATAACTTGCACACTCGCCGGAGAAGTGCTTCTCCCTGATGGGATAACTTGCACACTCGCCGGAGAAGTGCTTCTCCCTGATGGGATAACTTGCACACTCGCCGGAGAAGTGCTTCTCCCTGATGGGATAACTTGCACACTCGCCGGAGAAGTGCTTCTCCCTGATGGGATAACTTGCACACTCGCCGGAGAAGTGCTTCTCCCTGATGGGATAACTTGCCGCACTCGCCGGAGAAGTGCTTCTCCCTGATGGGATAACTTGCACACTCGCTGGAGAAGTGCTTCTCCCTGATGGGATAACTTGCACACTCGCCGGAGAAGTGCTTCTCCCAGATGGGATAACTTGCACACTCGCCGGAGAAGTGCTTCTCCCTGATGGGATAACTTGCACACTCGCTGGAGAAGTGCTTCTCCCTGATGGGATAACTTGCACACTCGCCGGAGAAGTGCTTCTCCCTGATGGGATAACTTGCACACTCGCTGGAGAAGTGCGTCTCCCTGATGGGATAACTTGCACACTCGCTGGAGAAGTGCTTCTCCCTGATGGGATAACTTGCACACTCGCTGGAGAAGTGCTTCTCCCTAATGGGATAACTTGCACACTCGCTGGAGAAGTGCTTCTCCCTGATGGGATAACTTGCACACTCGCTGGAGAAGTGCTTCTCCCTGATGGGATAACTTGCACACTCGCTGGAGAAGTGCTTCTCCCTGATGGGATAACTTGCACACTCGCTGGAGAAGTGCTTCTCCCTGATGGGATAACTTGCACACTCGCTGGAGAAGTGCTTCTCCCTAATGGGATAACTTGCACACTCGCTGGAGAAGTGCTTCTCCCTGATGGGATAACTTGCACACTTGCTGGAGAAGTGCTTCTCCCTGATGGGATAACTTGCACACTCGCTGGAGAAGTGCTTCTCCCTGATGGGATAACTTGCACACTCGCTGGAGAAGTGCTTCTCCCTGATGGGATAACTTGCATACTCGCTGGGGAAGTGCTTCTCCCTGATGGGATAACTTGCACACTCGCTGGAGAAGTGCTTCTCCCTAATGGGATAACTTGCACACTCGCTGGAGAAGTGCTTCTCGCTGATGGGATAACTTGCACACTCGCTGGAGAAGTGCTTCTCCCTGATGGGATAACTTGCACACTCGCTGGAGAAGTGCTTCTCCCTGATGGGATAACTTGCACACTCGCTGGAGAAGTGCTTCTCCCTGATGGGATAACTTGCACACTCGCTGGAGAAGTGCTTCTCCCTGATGGGATAACTTGCACACTCGCTGGAGAAGTGCTTCTCCCTGATGGGATAACTTGCACACTCGCTGGAGAAGTGCTTCTCCCTAATGGGATAACTTGCACACTCGCCGGAGAAGTGCTTCTCCCTGATGGGATAACTTGCACACTCGCCGGAGAAGTGCTTCTCCCTGATGGGTGGCGCTCCCGCACACACTCACCGTGCGGCAGCTCAAACTCGCATGCGCTGAGATATCACGCTATTCTGGTAGCTCCGAGAGTCACATCGCGGCTGCAGCTGGCAGGTCCGCATCTCGCACCTGAAGGCCGTGAATCATGTGATGTGATGTGATATGAATCATGTTTTCTTCTATCGGTTTGAAGCCGGGGGTCTCCGGAGCCGACACACATTAATATCCGCTCCGGGGGGACCCCCGGCTTCCATTATAAGTAATAAAAATACATTTATACGTACAGTCGCTTCACTACCTTAGCGGCTAACCGCTAAGGCAATGAAGGGGTTAACTACCGGTGCCCAGTTTATTGTCAGTAAAGGGGGTGGATGAAGGTGGTATTTGGCCCATGGTGGGTGTGACAGGAGGGGGTAACCAGGCTCTCAAATAAAGGTCAAGCCAGTTTTGGTTACCTCTGATCTGTGTATAAGGGTCCAAGAGAGTCAGCTCTTGGGCCCAGTAACATTGTATCACTGTGTAATACTGTATGTATTAAAACCATTTTGTGTGTTTTTCCCTTTCCGGGCGTGCCAGCGAGCAGGGATTGCTGGGGGATGAGTTTCCGGGCGTGCCAGCGAGCAGGGATTGCTAGGGGATGAGATTCCGGGCGTGCCAGCGAGCAGAGATTCCTGGGGGATGAGTTTCCGGGCGTGCCAGCGTGCAGGGATTACTATGGGAGGAGTTTCCGGGCGTGCCAGCGAGCAGGGATTACTAGGGGAGGAGTTTCCGGGCGTGCCAGCGAGCAGGGATTACTAGGGGAGGAGTTTCCTGGGTGTGCCAGCGAGCAGGGAATGCTGGGGGAAGAGTTTCCGGGCGTGCCAGCGAGCAGGGATTACTAGGGGAGGAGTTTCCGGGCGTGCCAGCGAGCAGGGATTACTAGGGGAGGAGTTTCCTGGGTGCCAGCGGACAGGGATTGCTATGGTATGAGTTTCTGGGCGTGCCAGTGAGCAGGGATTACTGGGGGATGAGTTTCCGGGCGTGCCAGTGAGCAGGGATTGCTGGGGGATGAGTTTCCGGGCGTGCCAGTGAGCAGGGATTGCTGGGGGATGAGTTTCCGGGCGTGCCAGTGAGCAGGGATTGTGCTGGGGGAGGAGTTTCCGGGCGTGCCAGTGAGCAGGGATTACTGGGGGATGAGTTTCCGGGCGTGCCAGTGAGCAGGGATTGCTGGGGGATGAGTTTCCGGGCGTGCCAGCGAGCAGGGATTACTGGGGGATGTGTTTCCGGGCGTGCCAGCGAGCAGGGATTGCTGGGGGATGAGTTTCCGGGCGTGCCAGCGAGCAGGGATTGCTGGGGGAGGAGTTTCCGGTCGTGCCAGCGAGCAGGGATTACTGGGGGATGAGTTTCCGGGCGTGCCAGCGAGCAGGGATTGCTGGGGGATGAGTTTCCGGGCATGCCAGCGAGCAGGGATTGCTGGGGGAGGAGTTTCCGGGCGTGCCAGCGAGCAGGGATTGCTGGGGGAGGAGTTTCCGGGCGTGCCAGCGAGCAGGGATTACTGGGGGATGAGTTTCCGGGCGTGCCAGCGAGCAGGGATTGCTGAGGGATGAGTTTCCGGCCGTGCCAGCGAGCAGGGATTACTAGGGAAGGAGTTTCCGGGCGTGCCAGCGAGCAGGGATTGCTGGGGGATAAATTTCCTGGGTGCCAGCGGACAGGGATTGCTATGGTATGAGTTTCTGGGCGTGCCAGTGAGCAGGGATTACTGGGGGATGAGTTTCCGGGCGTGCCAGTGAGCAGGGATTGCTGGGGGATGAGTTTCCGGGCGTGCCAGCGAGCAGGGATTACTGGGGGATGTGTTTCCGGGCGTGCCAGCGAGCAGGGATTACTGGGGGATGTGTTTCCGGGCGTGCCAGCGAGCAGGGATTACTGGGGGATTAGTTTCTGGGCGTGCCAGCGAGCAGGGATTGCTGGGGGATGAGTTTCCGGGCGTGCCAGCGAGCAGGGATTGCTGGGGGAGGAGTTTCCGGGCGTGCCAGCGAGCAGGGATTGTGCTGGGGGATGAGTTTCCGGGCGTGCCAGCGAGCGGGGATTGCTGGGGGAGGAGTTTCCGGGCGTGCCAGCGAGCAGGGATTGTGCTGGGGGATGAGTTTCCGGGCGTGCCAGCGAGCAGGGATTGCTGGGGGATGAGTTTCCGGGCGTGCCAGCGAGCAGGGATTGCTGGGGGAGGAGTTTCCGGGTGTGCCAGCGAGCAGGGATTGCTGGGGGAGGAGTTTCCGGGCGTGCCAGCGAGCAGGGATTGCTGGGGGAGGAGTTTCCGGGCGTGCCAGCGAGCAGGGATTGCTGGGGGAGGAGTTTCCGGGCGTGCCAGCGAGCAGGGATTGTGCTGGGGGAGGAGTTTCCGGGCGTGCCAGCGAGCAGGGATTGCTGGGGGAGGAGTTTCAGGGGGGTGGGAGGGTGCTGCAGAGGATCCATTAACAGAATGTGCCCAGGAGGTTGGGGTCCCGAGTTGTCGGTTCCCCTATAAATGTACCCGGGAATAATGTCTGATTCTCAGATACATGTAGCACAATATCTCCCCTTGGAAATGCTAGACTCACCCAATCTGCAGAAAGGAGAATGAGGCAGCGAGATGAATAGGTAGCTGAGCTGCCCTGTAGCTGAGGAATCCCTAGGTTAAGGGGGGTACCCCAGCTAGTGCCCAGGAGTCCCAGAACCTGTATTGGGTTTGTGGGTACCCCAACCATATATAAGGTTGAGGGGGGACTCGCAGAGTCCCGACTGAGTCCAAGGGAAAGTATGTGGGGAATAAAGGCAGTTAGAAATAAAAGTACAACATCTCTCTTCTGTCCCCAGAGACTCGCGGCAGGGGGAGAGGCGGCAGGGGGAGAGGCGGCAGGGAGAGAGGCGGCAGGGAGAGAGGCGGCAGGGGGAGAGGCGGCAGGGGGAGAGGCGGCAGGGGGAGAGGCGGCAGGGAGAGAGGCGGCAGGGAGAGAGGTGGCAGGGAGAGAGGGGGCAGGGAGAGAGGCGGCAGGGAGAGAGGCGACAGGGAGAGAGGCGGCAGGGAGAGAGGCGGCTGGGAGAGAGGCGGCAGGGAGAGAGGTGGCATTGAGATAGCCAGGGAGAGAGGCGGCAGGGAGAGAGGCGGCAGGGAGAGAGGCGGCAGGGAGAGAGGCGGCAGGGGGAGAGGCGGCAGGGAGAGAGGCGGCAGGGAGAGAGGCGGCAGGGAGAGAGGCGTCAGGGGGAGAGGCGGCAGGGAGAGAGGCGGCAGGGAGAGAGGCGGCAGGGAGAGAGGCGGCAGGGAGAGAGGCGGCAGGGAGAGAGGCGGCAGGGGGAGAGGCGGCAGGGAGAGAGGCGGGAGGGAGAGAGGTGGCATTGAGATAGCCAGGGAGAGAGGCGGCAGGGAGAGAGGCGGCGGGGAGAGAGGCGGCGGGGAGAGAGGCGGCGGGGAGAGAGGCGGCGGGGAGAGAGGGGGCAGGGAGAGGCGGCAGGGTGAGAGGCGGCAGGGAGAGAGGCGGCAGGGAGAGAGGCGGCAGGGAGAGAGGGGGCAGGGAGAGAGGTGGCAGGGAGAGAGGTGGCAGGGAGAGAGGGGGCAGGGAGAGAGGGGGCAGGGAGAGAGGGGGCAGGGAGAGGCGGCAGGGTGAGAGGCGGCAGGGAGAGAGGCGGCAGGGAGAGAGGCGGCAGGGAGAGAGGCGGCTGGGAGAGAGGCGGCAGGGAGAGAGGTGGCATTGAGATAGCCAGGGAGAGAGGCGGCAGGGAGAGAGGCGGCAGGGAGAGAGGCGGCAGGGAGAGAGGCGGCAGGGAGAGAGGAGGCAGGGAGAGAGGCGGCAGGGGGAGAGGCGGCAGGGGGAGAGGCGGCAGGGGGAGAGGCGGCAGGGGGAGAGGCGGCAGGGAGAGAGGCGGCAGGGAGAGAGGCGGCAGGGAGAGAGGCGGCAGGGAGAGAGGCGGCAGGGAGAGGCGGCAGGGAGAGAGGTGGCAGGGAGAGAGGCGGCAGGGAGAGAGGCGGCAGGGAGAGAGGCGGCAGGGGGAGAGGCGGCAGGGAGAGAGGCGGCAGGGAGAGAGGTGGCATTGAGATAGCCAGAGAGAGAGGCGGCAGGGAGAGAGGCGGCGGGGAGAGAGGCGGCGGGGAGAGAGGCGGCGGGGAGAGAGGGGGCAGGGAGAGGCGGCAGGGTGAGAGGCGGCAGGGAGAGAGGCGGCAGGGAGAGAGGCGGCAGGGAGAGAGGCGGCAGGGAGAGAGGCGGCAGGGAGAGAGGAGGCAGGGAGAGAGGCGGCAGGGAGAGAGTCGGCAGGGGGAGAGGCGGCAGGGGGAGAGGCGGCAGGGGGAGAGGCGGCAGGGAGAGAGGCGGCAGGGAGAGTGGCGGCAGGGAGAGTGGCGGCAGGGAGAGAGGCGGCAGGGAGAGAGGCGGCAGGGAGAGAGGCGGCAGGCTTGCGCATGTCCCTTGGCTATATTGTATATCCCGCTGACCCTGATTTCTGACCAGCTTGGCTCTGATTGGTTGCTTGGGAATGCTCCCACGCGTTGATTGGTTACTGAGTTTTGTGAATGAAATCAGATTGTAGGCTCCGGTAGTAAAAGGGCGGGCTTTTCAAAGTTGCTTCCGCGAGAATAGCAGAGCAACCGGCTTAGATTTCAAGCCTGAAAAGCCGCCCGCCAGAGTCTAAGTCCCGCCTTTTGCGCCCAAGTTCTCAGAAACGAACGTAGCAGACGCGGCTGGGATCTTATTCCGATTTGAGTTCCAGGAGATTGGGAGTAACTCGCGGTCAGGAGGGACCAAGTTCTCAGAAGAGAACGTAGCGGTGGCGTGTGGGACTTTCTGCCGATTTGGGTTCCAGGAGATTCCGGGCTAAGTCCCGGTCAGGGTAAAACTCTCCCGTAGGGTTCCCTGCACCCAGGAAAGTCTCGTTCTCACCCCCAGCCCCAAAGTAAGTGTATTTCTAACTGTTTTGTGTGTTTTCTTGTTGTACGTGGTATTACCGAAATAAACGCAATTTATTTTGACTATTTTGTTCTAATGAATGATCTATAAATCTATAAATCTTAATCTATAAATGTTGTAAAAAGCACCTGGTCTCCCGTGACAGTGAATGAATGAAAGTTTATTTACAGCTGCGGCAGCTTTTATTTGATCTACTCCGGCTGCCGCCAGTCAAAGCCGCGCACCGCCGCGTTTCCCCCACGCACCACCCCTCCACTTCGCGCGCATTTTCCCCCCTTCCCGACCCCGAACCCGGCTCCTGCTCTGCCCCTCTGCTTCCCCGCACCCCCGCTTACCTCACTTTAATCTCCAGGGGTGTCGGGGAAGCCCGGGGAAGCCGGGCGCGCACGTGACTGTGACGTCACAGTGCGCCGCAACGCGCCGCGTCTCCACGCTGCACACACGCATCCGGCCATGCGGGAAGTGTTCAAATAAAAGCTGCCACCACTGCATATAGCGCCACAATAACACAAAGGGGAGAAGCGCTTCAGACATAAAAGTAGCATTTAGGAAAGGGAGTCCCTGCCCCGAGGAGCTTACAGTCTAATTGGTAGGTAGGGAGAACATACAGAGACAGTAGGAGGGAGTTCTGGTAAGTGCGTCTGCAGGGGGCCAAGCATTATGTAAGAAGTGTTAGTTATCAGCCATGGAGCTACTCGTATGCTTCCTTAACCAGGTGTGTTATAAGGTGGATAGAGAGGGTGCTAGTTTGATATTGAGGGGAAGGGCATTCCAGAGGTGTGGGGCAGTCAGTGACAAGGGTTTAAGGCAGGAGAGGGCTTTAGATACAAAGGGGGTAGAGAGAAGACATCGTAAAGCTTTAAAAGTGAGGAGAAGAATGGAGTGTGAAATGCGGGATTTGATACGAAGCTAGGAGAGGGATTTCAGGAGAGGAGAAGCGGAGACAGATTTAGGAAAGAGTAGAGTAATTCTGGCAGCAGCGTTTAGGATAGATTGTAGGGGAGACAGGTGAGAGGCAGGAAGGCCGGACAGCAGGAGGTTACAGTAATCAAGACGGGAGAGAATGAGGGCCTGAGTCAGAGTTTTAGCAGTCGAGCAACAGAGGAAAGGGCGTATCTTTGTTATATTGCGGAGGAAAAAGCGACAGGTTTTAGAAATGTTTTGAATGTGAGGGGCGAATGTGAGAGAGGAGTCGAGTGTGACCCCTAGGCAGCGTGCTTGGGCTACTGGGTGAATGATCGTAGTTCCAACAGTAATGTGGAAAGAGGTAGTAGGGCCAGGTTTGGGAGGAAGTATGAGGAGCTCTGTTTTATCCATGTTTAGTTTAAGGCGGCGGAGGGCCATCCAGGATGATATAGCAGAGAGACATTCAGAAACTTTAGTCTGTACAGCAGATGAAAGGTCAGGGGTAGAAAAGTAAATGTGTGTGTCGGCAGCATAGAGGTGATATTTAAACCGAAGAGAAGTGATTAGGTCACCTAGAGAGAGTGTGTAAAGAGAAAAGAGAAGGGGTCCCAGGACAGAGCCCTGGGGTACCCCCACAGAGAGATCGATAGAGGAGAAGGTGTTTGCAAAAGAGACACTGAAAGTACAATGGGAGAGGTAGGATGAGATCCAGGATAGAGCTTTGTTCCGAATACCAAGAGTATAGAGAATGTGAAGGAGAAGAGGGTGGTCCATGTTGTCAAATGCTGCAGAGAGGTTGAGTAATATGAGCAGAGTGTAATGACCTCTGTATTTGGCAGCATGGAGGTCTTTAGTTATTTTACTGAGGGCTGTTTCAGTGGAGTGAGCAGTGCGGAAGCCAGATTGTAGAGGGTCCAGGAGAAAATTGGTGTTGAGAAAATGGAGCAAGCGAGAGAATACAAGACGTTCAAGCAGTTTAGAGGCACAAGGCAGGAGGGAGACAGGTTGATAGTTAGAAAGACAGGTAGGGTCAGGCTTGCTGTTTTTGAGTAATGGTATAACTGTTGCATGTTTGAAGGAGGATGGAAAGGTACCAGAAAAGAGGGAGGCGTTAAAAATGTGTGTGAGCGTAGGGATTATAGTAGGACCAAGAGGTTTTAGGAGATGGGAGGGAATGGGGTCAAGAGGGCAAGTGGTAGAGGGAGAAGGGGAGATCAGCAGCGACACATCCTCCTCTGAGACAGTGGAAAAAGAGTCCAGGAAGGCGGGAGGAGAGTTAGGAAGAGGTGTAGGATGGGAGGAGGATACAGAGGGGTGGCCTGACGTATGGATTCTACCTTTTCCTTGAAATAGTCGGCAAAGTCCTGGGGTGAAATGGAGGAAGAAGAACAGGCAACAGAGGGTGGTCTGAATAGGGAGTCAAAGACAGAGAAGAGTCAACGTGGGTTAGACTTGTGCGTGTTGATTAGTGAAGAAAAGTAGTTTTGTTTAGCTTGCGAGAGGGCAGAGTTGAAACAGGATAGTAAAAATTTGTAGTGAAGGAAGTCTGCGAGAGTGTGAGATTTCCTCCAGAGGCGATCAGAGGAACGAGTGGAGGAACGCAGCATGCGTGTGTGGGAATTTAGACAGGGCCTGAGGTTAAAAGGGCGAGGGCAGCAGAGAGAAAGCGGGGCATGTAGATCAAGAGATGAGGACAAGGCAGAGTTGTAGTTCCTGACCAGGTTGTCAGGGTCTGTAGCAGAGCTGAGAGAGGAGAGGGAGGGGCGTAAAGTGGACTCAAAGTCAGGTAAGTGAATAGAGCGCAGGTTTCTGCAGAACCGGGGGGTAGATGGAGGTGGAGAAGGGGAGAAGCGAGATAGAGAGAATGAGATGAGGTGATGGTCAGAGAGAGGAAAAGGGAATATGGAGAAATCGGAGAGACAAATGTTTTTAGTGAAAACCAGGTCTGGGTAGTGGTCATCCTTGTGGGTGCTGGCTTCAGTCCACTGTTGAAGGCCAAAAGAAGAGGTTAGAGAGAGAAAGTTAGAAGCCCAAGGGAGAGAGGGGTCATCAATGTGGCAATTAAAGTCCCCAAGGAGAAGAACAGGGGAGTCTGAGGAGAGAAAGAAAGAGAGCCAGGATTCAACGTGAGAAAGAAAGGCAGAAGGGGGATGAGTAGAGGTAGGTGGATGATAGATGACCGCCACATGGACAGGGAGAGGAGAGAAAAACTGGACAGTGTGAGCCTCAAAGGAGGGAAAAAGCAAGAGAGGGAGGAATAGGAAGGGTTCGGTAACGGCAGAGAGAGGAGAGCAGGAGCCCCACGCCTCCACCCCTGCCATCAGGGCGCGGAGTGTGGGAGAAGGAAAGGCCACCATAGGAGAGGGTAGCTTCCAGAGCAGAGTCAGACTGAGTGAGCCAGGTCTCAGTTATAGCAAATAGGAGCAGAGAGTGAGAGAGAAAGACAGTGTGTGTGTGTATGCCTACCAGGAGGTTTGTGGGAGATGTTAACCCCTTCATTACCTTAGCATTTACTACTGCTAAGGTAATGAAGAGGTTAACCCCTCCCGCTACCCACCCGGTAGGCATAAACACCCACCACAGGCCAAATACCACCTTCACCCACCCCCTGCTACCCCCAATAAACATTAAAACACAATAATAACCAACACACCCATTGATTGCCAGTGTGGTTACCTATAACTTCAATGGGAGCAAAGATAACCCTAATGGCAATTACTGGGCACCCTACTACCCATCTCCTCTACCCCCAATAACCCCTCTCTCCCCCCCCCCCCAAACACATACAGTACAGTGTGGGCAAAATATATATTATCCAGATATGGATAATGGCTCATTTGCCCATAAAAATAAAACATTATCCAGCCAACATAAAGTAAATTAAAGTTCTACTTACCCCTGCCAGGATGAAGGGCGTCCTCATCATCATCCTCCGCATCCATGTCCTCCGTGGGCAGCAACAGTATAATAAAAATACAAACTACTGGCCACTAACCCACTAACCCCTTAATCACTTTAGCTGTTATTAACCGCTATAGTAATTAAGGGGTTAACCCCCTCCCCCGCTACCCACCCGGGGGGCCTAACCACCCTCCCCGGGGCAACTACCTCCATCCCCTCTACCCATTGATTGTCACAGTAGTAAACCATATAGGCATAGTTTGCCCTTATAGCAATGAATAGGCAACCTAAAAAAAAACGCAGTTCAATAAAATACAATCAATGCATTTCTTACCTGTGCTTTATTCCCCGTCCGAATCTGACTGCAGCATCATCTCTTGACCCACGATGCAATGCTCCTCAGCAGCGGATACGCAGCGGTCCATGGTCCTCTGTTGGTTGAAGAGACGTCTCCAGTAAGTTGTTTGTTTATTTTCTTTCATCTTTTCTTCTTTATTACCCAAATGGGACCGGAGATGTTGATCCAACATCTTATTTGACTCAAATGAGACAGCACAGGCCTTATATAAGACTTGTGACGTCACATTTGCGTGTCAAATGGTACACCTCCAATCCGATTGGTTGGTGTACCATGTGACAGCTTCCCTTTTTTATTTTAAGGCTGTGACGTCGTTAAAAAGGCAGGGAACCAGACAGATATCCCAGGGGTGAACAATGCCACCACTTGGCTTTAATAGAATGGAATTTGTTCTCCTTGGAAGGACGGTTGGGCGGGGAGTCGTGGAGAAACGAATTTGAGGTAATACACAGATAAAAGAATGGACCGCGCAGGGGAAGAGACTTCAGAAAGACGATGGCACAAGACACCCTTTTTCCCCTTCCGCCCCTTTTTCCCCTTCCGCCCCTTTTTCCCCTTCCACCCTTTTTCCCCTTCCGCCCCTTTTTCCCCTTCCGCCCTTTTTCCCCTTCCGCCCCTTTTCCCCCTTCCGCCCCTTTTTCCCCTTCCGCCCTTTTTCCCCTTCCGCCCCTTTTTCCCCTTCCGCCCCTTTTTCCCCTTCCACCCTTTTTCCCCTTCCGCCCCTTTTTCCCCTTCCGCCCCTTTTTCCCCTTCCGCCCCTTTTTCCCCTTCCGCCCCTTTTTCCGCTTCAGCCCTTTTTCCCCTTCCGCCCCTTTTTCCCCTTCCGCCCCTTTTTGTGTGGTTTTTATGTGATGCATGTCTAGACTTCTTGTAATCCTATACCAGTGTTTTACAAATGTAATACGTTGTACAAACTATCAATTGTACCCTGAAAGTTTGTGTTATGATTTGTACACGTCTTGTAAAACTCAATAAAAGTTAAGTTGAAAAAAAATTAGTGAGGGGACCCAGCCAATCAGGTCGCATACGCTGCCCTCCCTTTAAGATGACGTCACTTCAGCAACAAAAAAATAGAAGCCATCACATTGTATACCCAGCAATCTGATTGGTAGATATACCATGTGATGCCTTTCATTTTTTGGAGTGCTGTGACATCATCAAAAAGGGAGACAGGCATGATATCTGATTGGCTATATTCCCTCCCTTTTTGATAATGTCAAAAGGAAAGGCATCACATGGTATATCTACCAATCCGATTGGTGGGTATACCACGTGATGGCTCCCATTTTTTTTTGCTGAAGTGATGTCATCTAAAAGGGAGGGAAGCATATGCAACCTGATTGGCTGGCTTCCCTCCCTTTTTGATGACATCACATCATTAAAAAAAGTGAAGCTGTCACATGGTACACCAACCAATCTGATTGCCTGTGTACTATTTGACACTGAGTTGTGACGTCACAGGCCTTATATAAGGCCTCTCCTGTCTCATTTGAGCCCAAGAAGACGTTGGATCAACATCTCCGGTCCATTTGGATTAAAAAAAGAAAAGATAGAAGGAAAGAAACAAACAACTTACCGGAGACGTCTCTTCAACCAACAGAGGACGATGGACCGCTGAGTATCGGCTGCTGAGGAGCATTGCATCGTGGGTCAAGAGATTGTGTCGGATTCGGAGGGGGAATAAAGCACAGGTATGAAACACATTGATTGTATTCTGTTTAATCGCAGGGTTTTTTAGGATGTCCATTGACTGCCAATGTGTTTATCTAGGCCCCTTTCTGGGTATAAATAAGCATAGTGACAAGCAATGGCTTTATTGGCAAATGTTTGTTTTTATTTCATTGTCATGTGTTTTTATTTTGTGGCTCTTTTTTTTACTTGCCCATTCATTGCCATTGTGGCAATCCATGCCCATATTGGGGGCATGATTTATCACTGTAACTATCAATGGGTAGAGGGGGTAGGCGGTGGGGGTAGTTGCCCAGAGGAGGGTGGTTAGGTGTCCCGGGTGGGTAGTGGGGAGGGGGCTTAACCCCTTAATTACTATAGCGGTTACTAACCAAAGTGATTAAAGGGTTAGTGGCCAGTAGTTAGTTTTTTTTATTGCACTGTTGCTGCCCATGGAGGACAAGGAGGAAGATGAGGGCGGCCTTCATCCTGGTAGGGGTAAGTACAACTTCAATTTACTATATGCTGGCTAGAAAGGTTTTATTTTTAATGGGCCAATGCGCTATTATCCAGGTCTGGATAATAGTCATTTTGCCCATTATTGTACTGTATGTGTTGGGGAGGGGGTTTGGTGGGGGTAGAAGGGTTGTTGTAATTTAATGTTTCTTGGGGTAGAGGGGGTGGGTGAAGGAGGTAGTCTACCCAAGGTGGGTAGTAAGGCCTCTCGGTGGGTAGTGGTAGTGAAGGGGTTAACTCCTCCTGCAACATTCCTGGTAGGCCTAACTACCCATCCTGGGACAACTGAACCCCTTTACCCTACCTCTGTACCCCCAAGATACCAGGTACTCTGGCTTAACCCCTCCATTACCTTAATTTCAGCCCCGGGGACCCCCTGCTTCCCGAGTTACAGGTCCCAGTATGGGATGCCGGTATAAATGTCCTGAGTCCCGTGACCGGGAGATTTAAATGCATAGGAGATACCGTCACCCCATACGGGGGCCTATATCTCGGGAAGCAGGGGGTCCCCGGGCCTGAAATTAATTTGGTTCAGCTCAGGAGAACCCTGCTTCAATACGGTGTTATTAAAAATTAAACAAAACAGTGCAATCACCTATAAGAGCTGTGCAGGGAGATGCGGCTCTCTCTGTGCAGGGAGATCGCCAGTAATAGTGCAGGGAGATGCAGCTCTCTCTGTGCAGGGAGATGCAGCTCTCTGTGTGCAGGGAGATCGCCTGTAAGAGCTGTGCAGGGAGATGCAGCTCTTTCTGTGCATAGAGATCGCCAGTTGGAGCTGTACAGGGAGATGCAGCTCTCTTTGTGCAGGGAGATGCAGCGTCTCTGTGCAGGGAGATGCAGCTCTCTCTGTGCAGGAAGATGCAGCTCTCTCTGTGCAGGGAGATTGCCTGTAAGAGCTGTGCAGGGAGATGCAGCTTCTCTCTGTGCAGGGAGACCGCCTGTAAGAGATGTGCAGGGAGATGCGGCTCTCAGTGCAGGGAGATTGTCATGGGGAGACCAGTACTTTTACACTGAAACCACAGGGATCACCAGCACCAGAGAGGACAAAGTTATTGAATAACATTAGGTTTATTCTGGCACGCCAGCAGACAAACAAAGATGTACAAAACAAGATACAATACCAACTGGGGGCCTGGGGAGGAGACTCTCGCCTCGCTAGGTGCAGGGGCCTGGGGAGGAGACTCTAGCCTCGCTAGGTGCAGGGGCTGCTTCTAGAAGGCTTTTCCTGTCCACTTCTCGTCCAGGATCTCAGAGGGCTGATCACACAGCAGAGCCTCTGACATGTATCTCCAGCTGGTCACTGTCAAGATCAAACTCCTTCACAGAATGTCTCTGTCTCTCTAATGCTCTGATCAGCAGCACTCCTTATATAGCCCTCTGTGGCTATCCTTTACATGGGACAGGGGCTG
>NW_027456590.1:0-15910 GCF_040206685.1 Ascaphus truei | reverse complement strand
GTATCAAATTTGCTACGGTGGGTTTAGTGTGCTGAGCCGTATACTATGTCTCCATAGTAATATAATTGGTATTAGCATCTGCTGTGCGATACGCTTTCTGACCAGCAGACTTAGGGAGGATTTGTTCCTATATAGTACACCTAGTTTGGCATAGGTTTTGGATGATAGGGTATCAATGTGCAACCCAAATGTTAAATGGGAGTCAAACCACATGCCTAAACATTTTAAACTAGTAAGAGGGGCTAGGATGGTATTAGCGTTGGTTCTGATCTGGAGCTCATTCATTAGAAACTTTAAAAATGTATCCTTGGTCCCAAATACCATTGTTAAAGTCTTGTCTGTGTTTAAAAACAGTTTGTTTTGGGAAATCCAATTTTTAAGTCTCAAAAAGTCAGATTGAAGTACGTGTTCAAGGTCAGAAAGGCTATGGCTGTGTGCTTATAAGATTGTGTCATCTGCATACATATGTATTGAAGCTCCCTTACTAGCTATAGGAAGATCATTGAGAAGAGCAGGGGCCCCAGAACCGAGCCTTGCGGGGTATTCTAGGGGTTGGCGTTAGAGCCTGAGATAGACATATTGGGATCTACCTGATAGGTAGGAATTAAACCAGTTTAAAGCATGCTTCCCTATTCCAGAGCACTGGAGTTTGTTTAGCAAGATAACATGATCAACAGTATCAAAAGCCTTTGCAAAATCTAGGAATATTTCACCAGTGAGTTGTCCCAGTTCCATTCCACACTGGATATCATTACAAACTTTTAGAAGGGTAGTTACAGAGGAGTGTTTGGGGCGAAAGCCAGATTAGAATTGGCTAGGGAAATTGGTCTTGGTATAGTAAACACTTAATTGGGAGTGAATACATTTTTTCATGACTTTGGATAGTATTGGAGAAGAGAGATTGGCCTGTAGTTTGAGACAGTTTTTTGTCCCCGCCTTTGAAGATTGGGAGAACTCTGGCAGTTTTCCAGGTCTTAGAGATATGGCCTGCAGACAGAATAGAGTTGACTAGGGAAGCAAGCAGTTTGGCAATGGCTGGGACACCAAGTCATAGGAACTTAGATTGCAGTAAGTCAGGTCCACAGTAGCGGCTTACTTTTAATTTGAGGAGCACTTGTGTAATCTCCTCTTCAGATACTGGGACAAATTGGAAATTGTGGGCAGTGTTGGGAGAAGGTGGGAATATAGGGGTACTCTCAGAATGAGGTTCATGTTTGTAGTTAGGGTTGTGTTTCGCTAATAAGTTATTCATTGAATGCATTTGCAATGTCAGTGGGATTGGTCAGAGGAATACCCTCCTTAATGATATTACATGGTTGTTGATGGCTAGAATGCTGGAATATATTGTTGATTACTTTCCAGAAGTTAGCAGGACTTTATGTATTCTGGCGAAGATTGTCAGAGTAATACAGCTCAACCCAGTTATAACGCGATCCGTTACAAAGCGAATCCGCTTAGAACGCGATGCAAGCGTGGCTCCTATTTTTCGGATTTATGAATATTTTACAACATGATTATTAGCATCTTAAATACTTTATTGTACAATGCATACAATTGTACATTATTTCTATTGCGATCCACTTATAACGCGAAGTAATTCATTGGAGCCCAATCACAGCGTTATAAGGGGGTTGAGCAGTATTGTGCTTTTGCATGTCTTGTTGTGCACATATTCCGCAGGCATCGGTATTTATCAAGATCCTTGGTAGTGCCAGTTACTTTGTAGCTTTTCCACAAGGCAACCCTAAGTTGGTAGAGTGCTATTAGGTCGGTTGTAACCCACAGTAAGTGGGCCCCCGTACTCTTAGGCTACGGCCCCGCTCCCTCAGTCAGCGCGCCCGCACTGCATGCAGGCAGCGCGCTGAGAGGCACAGACCGCTACCTGCGGTCTGTAGGGAGCGGGGGCCGTGGTTTGAGCGGAGGGGGGCGTGGTTTGAGCAGAGGGGGGCGTGGTTTGAGCGGAGGGACCCGCTACTCCCCACCTTCCCTCCACGGGCTCGGTCTCCCAGGCTGCAGGAGGGAGATGCTATGGGCTGCTGGAAGGTAAGCAGCTCCCGCTCCCTCCCCCTTCCCCCACAAATGACACACACATACACACACACACACACACACACACACACACACACACACACACACACCATTGTGGAGGAAGCTCTCTGACTAGTCGAGTGCAGAATCGGGAATTAAGTTGATTCTGTACCAAGGGCAGCTGGTAAGAAACTATTATGGGTTAAAGTTTTTAAATGTTCCAGTTAGGAGAACTTTAGGGCTTCAGTGGGGTGGTTTGATTTTCCTTACACAGTACACTATTGCATGGTCACTGAAAATGTAAGGAAGGATGTCAGAGGATTGGATTCTGCTGGGATTAGAGGAGAGAATCCAGTCTAGCAAGGAATGGTTGTGAGATTTCAGGTTTGTCCGTGTGGGTTGGGTAATTAGTTGCGTTAGGTTGCGTTAGGTTAAGTGACTTGAGTTGTATCTAGATTTTGTTGTTTTTAGGGTTGAGCCAATTGTAGTCGAAATCCCCAAGAACTAGCAGCTTACTCATCTCAGGCCTCGTCCAGGGTGGAAACAGGTGCGCTGGTGCTCCAGCGCTGCCCCCTGTTCGGGCGGGCGATTCCTGGTCGGCTAGGTGCGCGCGTCTGGGGGCGCGGCCACGACGTCACGGAGATGGTTCGCTCTCATTAGGCGAACCACTCACGTGACGCGCTTGCGAGCAACAAAAACAATTTTGCTTGCTCGGCAAGCAGCTGAGCGTCGTGCAGGCGCACCCGCCCGCTCACGCAGGCCACGTGCACTGTCGCAACGTGTCCAGGGTGAGCGCGCGTACGCGCCCGCTCAGTGCCACCCTGGACGAGGCCTAATTCAGAGAGGAAATTGAGTCTAGAAACTGGATGATATGGCAGGGTCTGTAGTGGGGCTTTATGGTGGTAGATATTAGCAATCAAGATGGGCTTAGAAATGGGTAGGCAGATTTTGCCAACTAGGATTTAAAAAAAAGAGGGTGGGCAATTTAGCAGCGTAAATTGTAAGGTGTCTTCAATATAAAATAACACCCCTCCTCCTCTCGGACCTTTCTTTCCTAGAAATGGAGTATCCCCGAATGGCGATATTTGCATCGTGGGTTTTAGGGGTTAGCCATGTTTCTGTGAGAATGATTGCTTTGGATTTATGCATAAGGCCCTTAGTTCGTCCAGTTTGGGCAGCAGGTTCCAGATAGTTATATGGGCGACAGATAAACCTTATGGCAATGATACGTTCAATATGTTAAACTGACTGGTCTTATTTATTGTCAATTACCACTAAAAAAAAAAAAATCTGTATATCGAGACACCATTAATATGCTGCCACGAAGCATAAGAGTCCTATATAAACACTCGGACAATAACTAAACGCTCACCGGGCTTCAGAACAGACTATGTAGCAGAACCAGGGCGGAAGGAGTCTGATCTGGCTTACACTCAGATGAACCTGGTTCTCTCAATAATTGTCTGAAAGACTAACAGATCTTTGAGAAAAGGAGTGTACCTGTGACCCATGTGTAAGGAATACAGAAAGCTGGATGAAAAAGAGCAGTCTCAGGCAGTGACACCTGAAGCCTTAATTTGGGTGTTCACATTCCAACCTTGTTTATTCTAAATTGCATCTCAGCTCACAGAACGGTTTTCCATAAATCTTATCATGAGCCTCTCAGACTAAGATGGTCAAACCCTGTGATGTTAAACTGGGAAGCACGAAGAAACCATGTTAACAGAATTTTATTCCTGATAAATTAGCCCCAAACCAGTAAAAAAAAAAAAAAAAATCTGTTAACAGGGGGAAAGAAAACAGAGGCGAGAAAACACCCTACTACAAAGTATGATAAATAAAATTTAAGTGTGCATTTATTGTGTTACAGGCATTTCAACTTTCCATTCACATGGTGCTAAACCATTAAAGCCGTCATCCCGTCTGCTATGGTTTTTTTTACTCTGCCTTTTATTTATTAAAAAAGTTGGAATTACAAAGATGAATCTTTGCCAAGACTCAATTTGCAAAAACAAAAATTAACTTACCCTTCTGACTATGCTTGCGAGACATTCTGCTCTGCGGAGTTCACAGTGGGAACCAAAGCAAAAGGTCTTCCCAAGTCAACGCGTTTCACCCGGTGTGATGAGAAGTTAAAGAGGGATATCAACGAAACAGTCGCTATGATGGCTTGTGCTGGTCACAAAACACGATGCAGGTCCATCTTGCCACGTTTGTCATGCAGGCTCTGCAAAGAGAAGCATTAAACTGTTCAATGAGATATGATGCCTATGCTGGGCCGTTAATGAGAGCTTAGTGAAAGAGATTTGTTAATCATCGTGAGTTTCTAGATTCAGGTACTTTCCTAAAAATATTAGTGACCCCACAGGAAACCACAAAGAAAATCCTGCGCTAATGAACTAGGAGGTCTATTTTATACCAACCAACCAACAAATAAAAGCCATCTGTAGAGACCCGGCATCCAAAATAAGGCTGTTAACAAAATAATGTAAATGGGAGATTATAGGGAGGAACTGACCCACCATCACTTATTTTATTCATTCAATACATAATGGGGGGGAAAAAACACATAATTTACAGTTTTGTTCCCCTTCCCTGCCCTAATGGTTCCCTTATGCACATGAAAAGGTAAATCAGGGCACTATGGATTTTTACTAAACTAATTTAATGAGCCAAATTTAGGACATTTGGCTCAAATTAGTTTTGTAAAAATCTGTAGAGCCCCGATGTACCTTTTCTTGCCGATTCTGGAGTAGTAACGGGGATTCCCTGAACCAGGAGCACCGGTAATTGTATCGATTTTCTTTATTTTATGGTGTGCAGCATCGATCTGCTCTATTGTATTCCCTTATGTGCATGCCATGTTATAACTGTTCAGCTTGCTTAAACCAACGGAAGGACAGAGAGCCCTGCAAGTACACTGCAAAGCAAGACCAAAAGTTAGGCTGCGACCCCCGTGCCAAGCTCATGCTCGAGAGTGGTGACGTCATCAACTCTACAAGCATGAGCGTTAAGGTGTCCGTCAACTATTCCTGTAAGTGCGAGCAAGGGGTGGGCGTGGCCAAAACACTGACTGGCGCGGATTGGCTGAGGAGGTCATGCAACCCCTCAAAGTTAATTAAATTGGTCTCGGCAAGCACCTAGCGCCCGTGAGCATACGTGCACGCTCACGAGCACGCCAGGACAAATTTAAATTGAATGTGCTGACCGCGGCAAGCGCGGGCAGCGTGGACGCAGCCTTAAGTAATGGTAGTGATATGATTGTTTAAAAGGTCAAACTAAGTGATCAATACCTTAACACCACTACTGGACTACAGATCAAAAAGAATCAGGAAGAATCTTTATGGAAAGCACAGAGTGTGCAATACCTCCAATGCATATTTTTACCATGAAGACATTAAAAGAAATATTTTGAATTTTATCGTACAACAACATGCAGCTGCCATTAGTTCACCGCAGTCCTAGGGGTTGCAGGCAGAAACTGAAAAGATCACGATGCTTAACGCTTGGGAAAAACAAAGTTCAATTAAGAGTGCGTGCGATCCATCCACAGGGAAAAAACACTTAATATTCACAGCTTTTTTTCCTATTTCTTTTCAGAGATCATACAAGACCTTTAACTACTATGCAGCAAATCTATTATGTATGAAAGGATACGACGTACAATTGTTTACCATTCCACCCCACATGAAGTGTACAGAACATAAACAGGCATCTGCTGAGTGCTACAGCATAAAAAAGGAAAGAAAAAACAAATGTGCATCTTTGGGGGGGAATTCCACAAATGTTTTAACCTTTTGTGTGTCAAAATATCCATGGCCAGAGTGACACACACATTCTGGCTCCACCGATTGGATTTACAAAGCAATTGACAAAAATACTTCTAGGATTTTTTCTTTTCTTTAAACAATGGGTGTCATTTAACTACCTAAACAAGTCACTGCTACCTGTTAACTTTGATCTTTTGAAACCTAATTTTATCATGCTGGATACAGTCAAAGGGACATAACTGACCCATTATTTTCATGTTATCTGTAAACTACAGTATTTACATGCATTATGGGATTTGTAGTCTTTCTAACCGGCTTAAAAATAGGAGTGGGTGGGCCACTCCTGTAACCACTGTGACATCAAGCAGCTAACAAGTTATATTTACCAAGTTGAAATCATGGTTATTCATTAAACTGCAATAGTGCAAATCGCATAAAAGCGCCAATTTAAATTATTGGGAGTTGGTACGTATTAGTGGCCCAATCAGCACTATTGCAGTTTAGTAAATAACCCTCACTATCTCTACTGAAATGCACGTATAGCGTCAGCTTGAGGCTGGTGAGCTTCACATAGGATACATGCAAGCCACCATACCACCTTTAAGTCTTCTACCGCTATTGGTTATATGAACAAATCGCCTGGTATTGTACAAAGTGGAATGTAGTATCACGCAAATTCAATTGTGGAAAAGGGTATAATGAGCGAGATATGGTGACATAACTTGAGATCCGAAGTTTCAGTAGGGTTTTTGTTTGAGATTAGCAAAAATGCGGATACAATTTAAGGCAAAAAACGGTATATAAAGGGTTTCTAAAACTGCTACCTGGGAGATTGCTCACTGCTCAATGTTTTGCTCCTTGGCTTAAAACAACAAAGTCAATGTCTTGTGGTAACATCTGGCTAATTGGCTTTTGAGTAAAGCTGTCCCTAAACAAGCTATTTCAGACTTGTTGATTGAGTGCTGTGAAAGAAGCCTGGCATAAATATCAACTGCTCTGTTAATGCCATTATAAATATCGATCTGTAACTTCTACATGTCACTTGAACAACAACTTTGTCCCAAGGGGTCTGGGCAGCTGGATTCAGATGGTGCCTGCAGCTCTAGGCTCATACAGTGCTTCCACATGCCAGATCACTGCCAGAAGGACACGGTGTGTGAGCCAAACACACAGATAGGAGAGTCCTTGACGAAAATTCTGTATAAAAGGGGACTGATCAACAAGAAAACAGAGCAAAGCCAACAAGAGATTGGGAGATATGAGTACTTGTACACTGCCTTATAAATGAGATTGAAGTTCTTAGATGCCAACTGGAAAAAATCCCAGCTCCCCACCTACTTTTCAAGGATTATAGTTACATAGAACATGTCCATACTTTCCAGTCACCAAGTAAAATAACAGCCTGCCAAAGAGGCCTGAAATGCTATGCTCGGCAAATGTGTTCCAGTTCCCGGAAAAGGAAGACGGAAGAGAGAAAAGATTAGTTCAGACAATTCAAACGGCACAACTTGTCGTAAATAACACACACCCACACACATTATCCACAACATATCTGTTTTTTTTTTTTTTGCTCTCTCTTGCACTGTTTTAGCCATAGACTCCTTTGCAAATCAGTATTGCCAACTTGAGAAAGAGAGAACTCTCGAAAGCTTGTCCTATGACAAATTGTTTGTCCAAATAAAAAAGGTATTAAATTCTGAACACACACACACACACACTAAGTTATGGTGGGTGAAAAAGGCGACAGAATACCTCCACCGTTAGCATATAGCCAATATAGAATATCACTTGTGAGCACATTCACATGTCTTAGAGTTAGACAGGTCTACAACCCTGCCTTTCAACCACTATCACCTCGCATACAGTGCTCCCACTGCAGCAAGGGATTCTGGGATATGACATGCAAATGAGCACACAATGTGTCACCTTTTGCCTGGACTATCCATTCACATGGAGCCCATTTAAGCTGATGTATCGCCGTTCACACAGCTTTTAAACATAGCATGGGACTAGCAAAGCAAGTTTAAACCAGTCACATACATGTTTCAACCTTGATGGGTATCAGTGTTGCTGCAGTGGGAACACTGTATGCGAGGTGATAATGGTTGAAAGGCAGGGTTGCAGACCTGTCTAAGATATGTGAATGTACACACACACACACACACACACACACACACGTGTGAAAAAGAAAGTACACCCTCTTTGAATTTTATGGTTTTACAATCATCTGTTCCTTAGCAGGTCTAAAAATTAGGTAAATACAACCGCAGATGAACAACAACACAATGCTTCCTTTCATCTTGAGGGTGGAAATCCCCCCACTTCACTTTGAAATTCTCCTTTTGTTTCAACATCACAGACATAAGGAGTATTATGCAGGAGCAGCTCAGTAGTAATGTCACTGCCTTTCGTGCGAGTGAACCGAGTTCGGATCCCAGCACCAGCTACTTAATCTCCCTGCGACTTCAGGCAGCAAAATTAGATTGTAAGCGCCATGCGGCAGGGGACTAATTCTGCAAGCAATAAATTGTATTTAAGGGGCCGCAGACATGGTCAGCTCTATGTAAGGAAAAAAAAATGACTTGTACCGTGATTTCTTCCATTCCTTTACATACATTTGCACTACAGATATCGGTTTATGCACTTTACATTTCTCTTACCCGGTACAGCAGATACAGTCGACGCTGTACAAAATGAAACACACATTGGCTGAAATAGAAACAAAAAAAACCCTACATTTCATCAGTCCCTTCTATTTAACTAGAAGCACTAGACATGTAGGCGAGCACTCCTTTACAGAAGGTGTCTGCTTTCAAATGGCGCAGTAAGGAGAATTCCACTTGAAAGTGATCACTTAATTAGAAATTAAAGCAGAGAAATGCTTGGAAAGGACCAGTGCACCTTTGGTCTGTGCTCACAAGAATGGTCACTGGAGCACAGCCTCCTCCTGTCATTCGTGATGAAGTCAGGTTAAACCCTACTTTTCTAACGTAAGAGTGCTTTCTGTCTGTCAACACATTTGAACCGATTGTATTAAAAATGAATAAGAGTTCAGTCAAAAGGAAAATATGGAATTTATAAATTAATCTCTCAGAGATGATGTATACACAGACGTGTGGTCTTTTACTACTGTGCTACTCCATGGTACAAGGTCATACAAGATGTCAGACTCACCACAGTATTTTGTTCATTTCAAGCAACTTCTAAATGCGAGAACAGCAGGAAATTGAAAATGATTATTCTAGAAAGCATTTGTAATAATGGAACTTTGGAGCCAGAGGTATGGAATTAACAACACATAAGAGGGAACCCTTCAGCCGTGCTGACACAGATATAAATGAATGGACTTTGAGCATGAAGGCGCCCAAGTTATACATTCCAAACAATCAATTACATTTCAACAAGGATATTAACAAATCTCAGGAGCAAACACGAGAAAACATTCAAATGGAGGGGGGTATTCTGTGTATTCCAGGCACCTAGACCATCAGACGGTCAATCCAGCGTCACTCAAAAGCTATGTGGGGCCAGCCCATTAGGAACTAAAAGGGCCGTGTCCATATTAAACCCATCTCTGCCTTCAGAAGTTAACCACGGGTCCCATACCTGCATGAATGTATTGCTTCTCTCACAGGAAGGCTGTGAATCTTTCCATAGTGAAGACGTGCCATCTCCTACTCTTTACCATATTCATGTCAGGCACTCCATTCTCTCCACAAGGCCACCATGCAGTATCTCACCTGTGAGGATATGACTGACGGTAGGGGCAGCCAGCCTCACATAATAAAGGTGAAGCACGGCTGACTGCCCAAAGCCATGTGTAATGGCTGCCTCTGAGGCTCATTTTTGCCTGTATGTTATGTGTTTTGTGTAACCTCTTCCAGAAGAGAGCTAATCACTGTGTGATATCTGGAAAGGGGAAACTGTGTGTGTCTCGGGGAACTGGGATTGTAATCAATCACTTAAAATTCCCTGTGTTAGTGTTTTCCCCGCACAGTTAGTAAGCCAGCAATGTCCTTTGTGTTTCTAGTATTTCTCCATGTGCATGGACAGTAATTCACGTAGCTGGGCTGCATATGGAGAAATACCAGTTCTTAGCAGAGCATGGAAGCAGCTCGAGTACCGGGACAATGGTGAGTGGGGAAGAGCTGCAACTTGCAACTCAGGTCCGGGAACTAGTTCTCAGCAGTGCAGAGCCTTTGTTTGCCGAGACGCTGGGGCGCCTACCCCGCTGGGGGTATGGGGCTGGCCAGGGAAACCGTTGCCAGGTCTCAGCCCCATAGGCACAATTCCCATTGGCCAGTTCTAATTTCCCGCTCACAAGTAGCTCACTTCCCGATGGGCGGTCCAGGGTGTCTATGCCGGCCCCCTCCTCTGATTGGTGCAGCCAGACGAGCCTTCGTCCTCCGATTGGCTGCACCGTCACGATCTGTGCTCTGAGTGGTTGGCGGCCTCTGCTCCATGTAAAAGATGCCTATGTAAGGGGCACGGCTGATGTTCTTGGAGTGAATCCAAGAGTTGATCCTGGAGTGTGGATGGAGACTGTGACATCACGACTGGCGGGCTATTCGAAAGTGCTACTTGTTGAATAGCACTGAGAAAATGGAGAAGCTGTTCAGGGAAAGCCTACCGAAGTAAGCTCCTACACCTAGTTGAGGCTAGATTCTTCCCCTTTATGCCCCAGTTAACGAGTCTTACACTGCGACTGTGTTATTTGTATGTTTGCTGACTTGCCAGAATAAACTTTCGTTTATTCTAGTACGGTGTCCTGTCTGGTGATCGTGTTCATGTTGTGAAAAGTTCTAGTCTCCCGTGCCAATGACCTATGAGTTTTTAATTTCTGGGCAAATCTTTGATTGGTCTACCCCAGGGGTCTGCAACCTCTCAAGGAAGAGCCATTTTATAAAAAATGTCGTTCTCCAAAATATTCTGAGAGCCGCAACACATGCATGAATGTTACCCCCCCACAAACATATACTGTACACACACACACTAATGGGTTTATACTGTATAAGCATTAACATACGACAAAGTATGTGGGGGGAATAAAATACATCTCACAATGAGTCCCTTTACTTAGTTTTTTTTCATTATTTTTCTGTGCAAAAACAGTGTCATTTACAAATAAACACACACACACACACACACACCACTCTCTCACACCACTCTCTCACACACGCACACCACTCTCACACACACGCACACCACTCTCACACACACGCACACCACTCTCACACACACGCACACCACTCTCACACACACGCACACCACTCACACACACGCACACCACTCTCACACACACGCACACCACTCTCACACACACGCACACCACTCTCACACACACGCACACCACTCTCTCACACACGCACACCACTCTCTCACACACGCACACCACTCTCTCACACACGCACACCACTCTCTCACACACGCACACCACTCTCTCACACACGCACACCACTCTCTCACACACGCACACCACTCTCTCACACACGCACACCACTCTCTCACACACGCACACCACTCTCTCACACACGCACACCACTCTCTCACACACGCACACCACTCTCTCACACACGCACACCACTCTCTCACACACGCACACCACTCTCTCACACACGCACACCACTCTCTCACACACGCACACCACTCTCTCACACACGCACACCACTCTCTCTCACACTCACACCACTCTCTCTCACACTCACACCACTCTCTCACACTCACACCACTCTCTCACACTCACACCACTCTCTCACACTCACACCACTCTCTCACACTCACACCACTCTCTCACACTCACACCACTCTCTCACACTCACACCACTCTCTCACACTCACACCACTCTCTCACACTCACACCACTCTCTCACACTCACACCACTCTCACACACTCACACCACTCTCACACACTCACACCTCTCTCTCACACTCACACCTCTCTCTCACACTCACACCTCTCTCTCACACTCACACCTCTCTCTCACACTCACACCTCTCTCTCACACTCACACCTCTCTCTCACACTCACACCTCTCTCTCACACACACACCACTCTCTCACACACACACCACTCTCTCACACACACACCACTCTCTCACACACACACCACTCTCTCACACACACACCACTCTCTCACACACACACCACTCTCTCACACACACACCACTCTCTCACACACACACCACTCTCTCACACACACACCACTCTCTCACACTCACTACCCTGGTAGTGGTTGCGGCAGGGGGGGGGGCTCATTCAGTGTGTGTCTCTCGCTTCCTCCCCAGTCAGTGTATGTTTGTCTATGTCTCTCTCTCCCCCAGGTCTGTGACCAGCTCGCCCAGCACTGTGACTAGCTCGTCCAGCACTATGTCCCTCCAGACCCTACCTGTCAGTGGAGCAGGGGGGAGTCCATCTTTGGCACTGGTAGAAGACACAAGTACCAACTGCTTCAGGGTCTTGCCAAAAGGCTCCTCTGCTGCTGACCCCGCCACCACCCTCCGCTGCCAGGCAAATTATCTCCTCTGCTGCTGACTCCGCCCCATCCTTCTCTGCTGCTGCTTCTGCTAGACCACTACTCTGCTCTCCTCCCAGGCAGCAGCTGGGGATCGGAGGCGCAAGTAGGAGCAGTAAGAGCCGCATGTGGCTCGGGAGCCACAGGTTGCTGACTCCTGGTCTTGTCAGTAGTGCCAACCATGGCTCAGGTTTCAGTGAGAGGCCCAATAAGGAATGAGGGAATATCTGTGTCCAAAACGGGCCCATATGGGGACAAGACTACCAGATGTGTGACAAGGATCCATTCTGGCCGCAACCTCAAAAGCAGCATGTGGAGTTTAGGGTGCCAACGGTATGAATCCTAACCGGGGTCATATACCATCAGTACAGGATTTTATACACATTCTCATGTGTAGTCGTGCAAATGGAGCTCCTAGCTTCCGCCTTCCAAAAAAGCCCCCCTATACCTAAATCATCCAAAGTCTCCCCCAGTTCTTTCCATTTCAGCATATAGGAGCTTTTACTACTAATATTTGGGCATAGCAGCATCTGGTAGGCAGAAATTAGGTCCTTCTCTAGATAACCTGAGACAAAAGAGGTCTTCAAAACCCGGGGTAAAAGGAAGGTTGTTGAGCATTATGCTTTTGATCTGTGAAATGTTTCAATTGCAGTTATCTAAAGCATTTAAAAGTTTCTTTTTGCTTTGTAGATCTGCGAATTCTATGATACATGCCCTCTACAAAGTCTTTTACTCTTGTTATAGCTACTCATTGCCAGACCTGAAAAGTTTGCTCTTGAAGACCATGGTTGTCAAAAAAAATGGGAACCTGCCCGAATTTCTGGTGGAGAGGCCAAATGAAAGCTTAAGACGATCCCACAAAGCTATCCAGTGTTTCAGAACTGGGTGTGAACTGGTATTTGGGAGCCTGTTAGTTCTTGGCAGCCATAACAATGAGGCAACGTTAGCTGGTTGGGTCTCCGAGTGCTCAATATCCACCCATCCGTTTGATCTTCTGTGGGAATTCCATAGGAGTCGGTCGAGTTGGGAGGCTCGATAATCGTCGGACAGGATGGGGAGGGACGGACAAACTCCCCCCCCCCCCCGCCTCTGCTCTGAGGGCTTACATAAAGTGAAACGTTGAACTCTTTTCCCATATAAAACAGAAAATGTATGATTGGGATCTTAAAAGATCTCCAAACGGGACAGCAATGGGAGGTGTGTGAAATAGGTACATAATACAGGGGACAAGGTTAATTTTGACGGATATATTACCAATCCAGGAAATATAATATTTGCTCCAGGTTTCCAAGTCCTTTATTAGGCCTTTGGTAATTTTAGGATGGTTCGAGCTGTAAAGAGGTGTCATACAGTAGGTTCTGGATATGTTCACTCCTAGGTAAGGGAGCGAGGACTGCTGCCAAGAGAAATAAAAATGTTGTTTTAAAAACATTTGGAAACCTCTTGCAGTAGATTGACATCTAAGGCTTGTGATTTTAGATGGTTCATCTTGAACCCGGAGATCGATCCAAATCGTTCAAGTTCATGAAATAGGTAAGGCAGAGATGCTAGGGGTCTAGTGATAGTGAAAAGGCATATCGTCAGAAACAGTAGTCTGTATTGCCTATTCAAATCCCAATATCTTCGATGTTGGTTCTTCTGGCAGCAGCCAGGGGCTCGATAGACAATGCAAATAGCAGTGGCGAGAGGGGGCATCCCTGTCTAGTGCCTCTAGAGATGTTTAAGAGAATGGAAATCTGTCTGGCACATCTGATCTTAACTGAGGGAGAATGGTATAGACCCCTAATCGTGTTGATGATTGGACCTGAAAATCCAATATGTGTAAGGACTTGGAGCAAGACGTTCCAATCTAAATAGTCGAAGTGCTTTTCAGCGTCGAGAGAGAGAAGTGTAGAGGTCTTATTCTCTCTATGGACTAGGTCAACTATACATCCAACATTATCAGAGGCTTGTTTGCTGGTAATAAGCCCTCCTTGGTCTGGATGGAACGATTGTGTCAAAAATGTATTGAGGCAGCTGGCCAAGATTTTACGTCGGTGTGGATTAAGAAAATTGGGCGATAGCTTGATTAGTGGAATCTTTGCCATTTTTATGGATCACCACAATATTGGCCGATGACAGACGTTGCAATTAGTGTGCCTGTCAAAGTTATTGAACACAACTGCCAGATGGGGCACCAAGTATCAGGCAAACTTCTTATAGTTAATATTGGGGAAGCCATCATGCCCCAGGGCCTTCTTGCTCTTTAAAATCTTTTATCCCATCTGCTATTGATTCAGAAGACTTAATTGGTCTGGTTTTAATCTTGGGAGATTGCTTTCTTTCAGATTAACGTTTCCTCGAGTTGATCGCTGTTGCTGCCTCTGTATAGATTTTAGTAAAAAGCTTTAAACTCCTCCACGATTATTGCTGGGTCATGCGAAAATGTTCCTCCGTTAGGACAAATTGCTTGTATGCGGTTGGCTCTGTTTATGTTTTCAGAGTCTTCTAACTAGTATCGTACAGGCTTTATTGCCCCTCTTATAATACTTTTGCCCTGTCCGTCTCATGGTTTGGCCTTATTTGACAAATTAAGTTTGCCTCTCACTGATTATTTTGACCAGGTTATCTTTTGAGGAAGGAGAGGGCTACCTTATGTAGCACTTCTACACTAGCCAACTTCAGATAGTTCCTTAATTATTTTTAGTGTTTTTTACCCCCAAATGAAACCACTCTGATGAACTGGCCTCATGTATGCCTTATGAGATTCTCATACTACTGCATATAAGGTGTCTTGAGGGAGATTTGTTTAGAACTTAAGCTCTTCCTCAAGTTGATTGATAACCTCGGGAACACACAAAGATTCAGACTCCATTGATGGAAGGAGTTCTGCGGGGTCAAATTCTGGATAGATATGCTGATCATCGAATGATCCAACCATGTTATATTGTGGATAGCGGCCTCAGATCCGATAGATTGCCCACGCTTCAACCCTGAACATATCAATACAACCCATATGGGTTTGAGAAAAGGCTATAGTCTCGACCTGCAGGGTGCAGGTTCTACCAGACATCCAGGACCTGTATAGCCATGAAAAATGTCATCAGAATCCCCTGTAAAGCTGGGTGTTTAGTGCCCACATCCTTATTCCCGGACCTATTCATTTTAGGGTTTCTGGCTTCATTGATGTCACCTCCTACTATCAGAAGTTCCTTTCTAATATTGTGGAGTGCCTCTAGGACATGTTCCGAAAAAGGGTGCCCAAGATTGATTTGGGGCGTAGACGGTCGCTAGTGTGACCACCAAAAACAGATATCTGCCATCTTTAACAGATAAGAACCAATCTGGTTGGAAGGGGAAGTTAACACTTTTAAGAAAAGAGACTTTTTTTTTTACCTTGGCTGAGGATATAAATACTTGAGGGTAATTTTAACAACAGTATGAAGGAGCTAACCTTTTGCAGAAATGTGTTTCCTGCAGGAACACCATGTCTGTTGCTCCCCTTTTATAGTTAGAAAAGGCCAATAGTCGTTTATTGGGACTGTTAAACCCATTTGCATTATGGGAGATTATTATTAGTGTAGTCATTGTGATGCAGGACCGAGCTGCAATAGAAAACAAT
>NW_027456589.1:0-15911 GCF_040206685.1 Ascaphus truei | reverse complement strand
AAATCGCGTATATCTTTGCTTCTACACATAGGAATGTATTGTGCTTTGCTTTACACACTATTCTACAGTCAAGAGGAGAGAATTCATCAAGTTTAATAAGCAAAAACACTGTATAAGTCGAATTTCAGCATTTTTGTGTGACCGGGAAAACCACAGTCACAAGCCGAGATGCAGTTCCATAGAAACTTGCCGTTTTACCGCTGAACCTAAAAATGGGTAGAAAGTACTTTTTCTCCCTTCCTGTTAATGCCACAGACTTCGCCTTTACAGGGCACACGTTTTCTATCTTCCCCGCTTCAGCCCATGAAATATTGAGCTTCAAATGTGTTGTTAACGTGGTGTAAAAAAGTTGCTCACAGCTGTTCTAGGAACACATTGTGAAATCGCGTATATTTTTGCTTCTGCACATAGCAATGTATTGTGCTTTGCTTTACACACTATTCTACAGTCAAGAGGAGAGAATTCATCAAGTTTAATAAGCAAAAACACTGTATAAGTCGAATTTCAGCATTTTTGTGTGACCGGGAAAACCACAGTCACAAGTCGAGATGCAGTTCCATAGAAACTTGCCATTTTACCGCTGAACCTAAAAATGGGTAGAAAGTACTTTTTCTCCCTTCCTGTTAATGCCACAGACTTCGCCTTTACAGGGCACACGTTTTCTATCTTCCCCGCTTCAGCCCATGAAATATTGAGCTTCAAATGTGTTGTTAACGTGGTGTAAAAAAGTTGCTCACAGCTGTTCTAGGAACACATTGTGAAATCGCGTATATCTTTGCTTCTACACATAGGAATGTATTGTGCTTTGCTTTACACACTATTCTACAGTCAAGAGGAGAGAATTCATCAAGTTTAATAAGCAAAAACACTGTATAAGTCGAATTTCAGCATTTTTGTGTGACCGGGAAAACCACAGTCACAAGCCGAGATGCAGTTCCATAGAAACTTGCCATTTTACCGCTGAACCTAAAAATGGGTAGAAAGTACTTTTTCTCCCTTCCTGTTAATGCCACAGACTTCGCCTTTACAGGGCACACGTTTTCTATCTTCCCCGCTTCAGCCCATGAAATATTGAGCTTCAAATGTGTTGTTAACGTTGTGTAAAAAAGTTGCTCACAGATGTTTTGGGAACACATTGTGAAATCGCGTATATCTTTGCTTCTACACATAGAAATGTATTGTGCTTTGCTTTACACACTATTCTACAGTCAAGAGGAGAGAATTCATCAAGTTTAATAAGCAAAAACACTGTATAAGTCGAATTTCAGCATTTTTGTGTGACCGGGAAAACCACAGTCACAAGCCGAGATGCAGTTCCATAGAAACTTGCCGTTTTACCGCTGAACCTAAAAATGGGTAGAAAGTACTTTTTCTCCCTTCCTGTTAATGCCACAGACTTCGCCTTTACAGGGCACACGTTTTCTATCTTCCCCGCTTCAGCCCATGAAATATTGAGCTTCAAATGTGTTGTTAACGTGGTGTAAAAAAGTTGCTCACAGCTGTTCTAGGAACACATTGTGAAATCGCGTATATCTTTGCTTCTACACATAGGAATGTATTGTGCTTTGCTTTACACACTATTCTACAGTCAAGAGGAGAGAATTTATCAAGTTTAATAAGCAAAAACACTGTATAAGTCGAATTTCAGCATTTTTGTGTGACCGGGAAAACCACAGTCACAAGCCGAGATGCAGTTCCATAGAAACTTGCCATTTTACCGCTGAACCTAAAAATGGGTAGAAAGTACTTTTTCTCCCTTCCTGTTAATGCCACAGACTTCGCCTTTACAGGGCACACGTTTTCTATCTTCCCCGCTTCAGCCCATGAAATATTGAGCTTCAAATGTGTTGTTAACGTTGTGTAAAAAAGTTGCTCACAGCTGTTCTAGGAACACATTGTGAAATCGCGTATATCTTTGCTTCTACACATAGCAATGTATTGTGCTTTGCTTTACACATTATTCTGCAGTCAAGAGGAGAGAATCCATCAAGTTTAATAAGCAAAAACTCTGTATAAGTCGAATTTCAGCATTTTTGTGTGACCGGGAAAACCACAGTCACAAGACGAGATTCAGTTCCATAGGAACTTGCCATTTTACCGCGGAACCTAAAAATGGGTAGAAAGTACTTTTTCTCCCTTCCTGTTAATGCCACAGACTTCGCCTTTACAGGGCACACGTTTTATATCTTCCCCGCTTCAGCCCATGAAATATTGAGCTTCAAATGTGTTGTTAACGTGGTGTAAAAAAGTTGCTCACAGCTGTTCTAGGAACACATTGTGAAATCGCGTATATCTTTGCTTCTACACATAGCAATGTATTGTGCTTTGCTTTACACACTATTCTACAGTCAAGAGGAGAGAATTCATCAAGTTTAATAAGCAAAAACACTGTATAAGTCGAATTTCAGCATTTTTGTGTGACCGGGAAAACCACAGTCACAAGCCGAGATGCAGTTCCATAGAAACTTGCCATTTTACCGCTGAACCTAAAAATGGGTAGAAAGTACTTTTTCTCCCTTCCTGTTAATGCCACAGACTTCGCCTTTACAGGGCACACGTTTTCTATCTTCCCCGCTTCAGCCCATGAAATATTGAGCTTCAAATGTGTTGTTAACGTTGTGTAAAAAAGTTGCTCACAGATGTTTTTGGAACACATTGTGAAATCGCGTATATCTTTGCTTCTACACATAGAAATGTATTGTGCTTTGCTTTACACACTATTCTACAGTCAAGAGGAGAGAATTCATCAAGTTTAATAAGCAAAAACACTGTATAAGTCGAATTTCAGCATTTTTGTGTGACCGGGAAAACCACAGTCACAAGCCGAGATGCAGTTCCATAGAAACTTGCCATTTTACCGCTGAACCTAAAAATGGGTAGAAAGTACTTTTTCTCCCTTCCTGTTAATGCCACAGACTTCGCCTTTACAGGGCACACGTTTTCTATCTTCCCCGCTTCAGCCCATGAAATATTGAGCTTCAAATGTGTTGTTAACGTGGTGTAAAAAAGTTGCTCACAGCTGTTCTAGGAACACATTGTGAAATCGCGTATATCTTTGCTTCTACACATAGCAATGTATTGTGCTTTGCTTTACACACTATTCTACAGTCAAGAGGAGAGAATTCATCAAGTTTAATAAGCAAAAACACTGTATAAATCGAATTTCAGCATTTTTGTGTGACCGGGAAAACCACAGTCACAAGCCGAGATGCAGTTCCATAGAAACTTGCCATTTTACCGCTGAACCTAAAAATGGGTAGAAAGTACTTTTTCTCCCTTCCTGTTAATGCCACAGACTTCGCCTTTACAGGGCACACGTTTTCTATCTTCCCCGCTTCAGCCCATGAAATATTGAGCTTCAAATGTGTTGTTAACGTTGTGTAAAAAAGTTGCTCACAGCTGTTTTGGGAACACATTGTGAAATCGCGTATATCTTTGCTTCTACACATAGGAATGTATTGTGCTTTGCTTTACACACTATTCTACAGTCAAGAGGAGAGAATTCATCAAGTTTAATAAGCAAAAACACTGTATAAGTCGAATTTCAGCATTTTTGTGTGACCGGGAAAACCACAGTCACAAGACGAGATGCAGTTCCATAGAAACTTGCCATTTTACCGCTGATGCTAAAAATGGGTAGAAAGTACTTTTTCTCCCTTCCTGTTAATGCCACAGACTTCGCCTTTACAGGGCACACGTTTTCTATCTTCCCCGCTTCAGCCCATGAAATATTGAGCTTCAAATGTGTTGTTAACGTTGTGTAAAAAAGTTGCTCACAGCTGTTTTGGGAACACATTGTGAAATCGCGTATATCTTTGCTTCTACACATAGGAATGTATTGTGCTTTGCTTTACACACTATTCTACAGTCAAGAGGAGAGAATTCATCAAGTTTAATAAGCAAAAACACTGTATAAGTCGATTTTCAGCATTATTGTGTGACCGGGAAAACCACAGTCACAAGCCGAGATGCAGTTCCATAGAAACTTGCCGTTTTACCGCTGAACCTAAAAATGGGTAGAAAGTACTTTTTCTCCCTTCCTGTTAATGCCACAGACTTCGCCTTTACAGGGCACACGTTTTCTATCTTCCCCGCTTCAGCCCATGAAATATTGAGCTTCAAATGTGTTGTTAACGTGGTGTAAAAAAGTTGCTCACAGCTGTTCTAGGAACACATTGTGAAATCGCGTATATTTTTGCTTCTGCACATAGCAATGTATTGTGCTTTGCTTTACACACTATTCTACAGTCAAGAGGAGAGAATTCATCAAGTTTAATAAGCAAAAACACTGTATAAGTCGAATTTCAGCATTTTTGTGTGACCGGGAAAACCACAGTCACAAGTCGAGATGCAGTTCCATAGAAACTTGCCATTTTACCGCTGAACCTAAAAATGGGTAGAAAGTACTTTTTCTCCCTTCCTGTTAATGCCACAGACTTCGCCTTTACAGGGCACACGTTTTCTATCTTCCCCGCTTCAGCCCATGAAATATTGAGCTTCAAATGTGTTGTTAACGTTGTGTAAAAAAGTTGCTCACAGATGTTTTTGGAACACATTGTGAAATCGCGTATATCTTTGCTTCTACACATAGAAATGTATTGTGCTTTGCTTTACACACTATTCTACAGTCAAGAGGAGAGAATTCATCAAGTTTAATAAGCAAAAACACTGTATAAGTCGAATTTCAGCATTTTTGTGTGACCGGGAAAACCACAGTCACAAGCCGAGATGCAGTTCCATAGAAACTTGCCATTTTACCGCTGAACCTAAAAATGGGTAGAAAGTACTTTTTCTCCCTTCCTGTTAATGCCACAGACTTCGCCTTTACAGGGCACACGTTTTCTATCTTCCCCGCTTCAGCCCATGAAATATTGAGCTTCAAATGTGTTGTTAACGTTGTGTAAAAAAGTTGCTCACAGATGTTTTTGGAACACATTGTGAAATCGCGTATATCTTTGCTTCTACACATAGCAATGTATTGTGCTTTGCTTTACACACTATTCTACAGTCAAGAGGAGAGAATTCATCAAGTTTAATAAGCAAAAACACTGTATAAGTCGAATTTCAGCATTTTTGTGTGACCGGGAAAACCACAGTCACAAGCCGAGATGCAGTTCCATAGAAACTTGCCATTTTACCGCTGAACCTAAAAATGGGTAGAAAGTACTTTTTCTCCCTTCCTGTTAATGCCACAGACTTCGCCTTTACAGGGCACACGTTTTCTATCTTCCCCGCTTCAGCCCATGAAATATTGAGCTTCAAATGTGTTGTTAACGTTGTGTAAAAAAGTTGCTCACAGATGTTTTTGGAACACATTGTGAAATCGCGTATATCTTTGCTTCTACACATAGAAATGTATTGTGCTTTGCTTTACACACTATTCTACAGTCAAGAGGAGAGAATTCATCAAGTTTAATAAGCAAAAACACTGTATAAGTCGAATTTCAGCATTTTTGTGTGACCGGGAAAACCACAGTCACAAGCCGAGATGCAGTTCCATAGAAACTTGCCATTTTACCGCTGAACCTAAAAATGGGTAGAAAGTACTTTTTCTCCCTTCCTGTTAATGCCACAGACTTCGCCTTTACAGGGCACACGTTTTCTATCTTCCCCGCTTCAGCCCATGAAATATTGAGCTTCAAATGTGTTGTTAACGTGGTGTAAAAAAGTTGCTCACAGCTGTTCTAGGAACACATTGTGAAATCGCGTATATCTTTGCTTCTACACATAGCAATGTATTGTGCTTTGCTTTACACACTATTCTACAGTCAAGAGGAGAGAATTCATCAAGTTTAATAAGCAAAAACACTGTATAAATCGAATTTCAGCATTTTTGTGTGACCGGGAAAACCACAGTCACAAGCCGAGATGCAGTTCCATAGAAACTTGCCATTTTACCGCTGAACCTAAAAATGGGTAGAAAGTACTTTTTCTCCCTTCCTGTTAATGCCACAGACTTCGCCTTTACAGGGCACACGTTTTCTATCTTCCCCGCTTCAGCCCATGAAATATTGAGCTTCAAATGTGTTGTTAACGTTGTGTAAAAAAGTTGCTCACAGCTGTTTTGGGAACACATTGTGAAATCGCGTATATCTTTGCTTCTACACATAGGAATGTATTGTGCTTTGCTTTACACACTATTCTACAGTCAAGAGGAGAGAATTCATCAAGTTTAATAAGCAAAAACACTGTATAAGTCGAATTTCAGCATTTTTGTGTGACCGGGAAAACCACAGTCACAAGACGAGATGCAGTTCCATAGAAACTTGCCATTTTACCGCTGATGCTAAAAATGGGTAGAAAGTACTTTTTCTCCCTTCCTGTTAATGCCACAGACTTCGCCTTTACAGGGCACACGTTTTCTATCTTCCCCGCTTCAGCCCATGAAATATTGAGCTTCAAATGTGTTGTTAACGTTGTGTAAAAAAGTTGCTCACAGCTGTTTTGGGAACACATTGTGAAATCGCGTATATCTTTGCTTCTACACATAGGAATGTATTGTGCTTTGCTTTACACACTATTCTACAGTCAAGAGGAGAGAATTCATCAAGTTTAATAAGCAAAAACACTGTATAAGTCGATTTTCAGCATTATTGTGTGACCGGGAAAACCACAGTCACAAGCCGAGATGCAGTTCCATAGAAACTTGCCGTTTTACCGCTGAACCTAAAAATGGGTAGAAAGTACTTTTTCTCCCTTCCTGTTAATGCCACAGACTTCGCCTTTACAGGGCACACGTTTTCTATCTTCCCCGCTTCAGCCCATGAAATATTGAGCTTCAAATGTGTTGTTAACGTGGTGTAAAAAAGTTGCTCACAGCTGTTCTAGGAACACATTGTGAAATCGCGTATATTTTTGCTTCTGCACATAGCAATGTATTGTGCTTTGCTTTACACACTATTCTACAGTCAAGAGGAGAGAATTCATCAAGTTTAATAAGCAAAAACACTGTATAAGTCGAATTTCAGCATTTTTGTGTGACCGGGAAAACCACAGTCACAAGTCGAGATGCAGTTCCATAGAAACTTGCCATTTTACCGCTGAACCTAAAAATGGGTAGAAAGTACTTTTTCTCCCTTCCTGTTAATGCCACAGACTTCGCCTTTACAGGGCACACGTTTTCTATCTTCCCCGCTTCAGCCCATGAAATATTGAGCTTCAAATGTGTTGTTAACGTGGTGTAAAAAAGTTGCTCACAGCTGTTCTAGGAACACATTGTGAAATCGCGTATATCTTTGCTTCTACACATAGGAATGTATTGTGCTTTGCTTTACACACTATTCTACAGTCAAGAGGAGAGAATTCATCAAGTTTAATAAGCAAAAACACTGTATAAGTCGAATTTCAGCATTTTTGTGTGACCGGGAAAACCACAGTCACAAGCCGAGATGCAGTTCCATAGAAACTTGCCATTTTACCGCTGAACCTAAAAATGGGTAGAAAGTACTTTTTCTCCCTTCCTGTTAATGCCACAGACTTCGCCTTTACAGGGCACACGTTTTCTATCTTCCCCGCTTCAGCCCATGAAATATTGAGCTTCAAATGTGTTGTTAACGTGGTGTAAAAAAGTTGCTCACAGATGTTTTGGGAACACATTGTGAAATCGCGTATATCTTTGCTTCTACACATAGAAATGTATTGTGCTTTGCTTTACACACTATTCTACAGTCAAGAGGAGAGAATTCATCAAGTTTAATAAGCAAAAACACTGTATAAGTCGAATTTCAGCATTTTTGTGTGACCGGGAAAACCACAGTCACAAGCCGAGATGCAGTTCCATAGAAACTTGCCGTTTTACCGCTGAACCTAAAAATGGGTAGAAAGTACTTTTTCTCCCTTCCTGTTAATGCCACAGACTTCGCCTTTACAGGGCACACGTTTTCTATCTTCCCCGCTTCAGCCCATGAAATATTGAGCTTCAAATGTGTTGTTAACGTGGTGTAAAAAAGTTGCTCACAGCTGTTCTAGGAACACATTGTGAAATCGCGTATATCTTTGCTTCTACACATAGGAATGTATTGTGCTTTGCTTTACACACTATTCTACAGTCAAGAGGAGAGAATTTATCAAGTTTAATAAGCAAAAACACTGTATAAGTCGAATTTCAGCATTTTTGTGTGACCGGGAAAACCACAGTCACAAGCCGAGATGCAGTTCCATAGAAACTTGCCATTTTACCGCTGAACCTAAAAATGGGTAGAAAGTACTTTTTCTCCCTTCCTGTTAATGCCACAGACTTCGCCTTTACAGGGCACACGTTTTCTATCTTCCCCGCTTCAGCCCATGAAATATTGAGCTTCAAATGTGTTGTTAACGTTGTGTAAAAAAGTTGCTCACAGCTGTTTTGGGAACACATTGTGAAATCGCGTATATCTTTGTTTCTACACATAGGAATGTATTGTGCTTTGCTTTACACACTATTCTACAGTCAAGAGGAGAGAATTCATCAAGTTTAATAAGCAAAAACACTGTATAAGTCGAATTTCAGCATTTTTGTGTGACCGGGAAAACCACAGTCACAAGCCGAGATGCAGTTCCATAGAAACTTGCCGTTTTACCGCTGAACCTAAAAATGGGTAGAAAGTACTTTTTCTCCCTTCCTGTTAATGCCACAGACTTCGCCTTTACAGGGCACACGTTTTCTATCTTCCCCGCTTCAGCCCATGAAATATTGAGCTTCAAATGTGTTGTTAACGTGGTGTAAAAAAGTTGCTCACAGCTGTTCTAGGAACACATTGTGAAATCGCGTATATTTTTGCTTCTGCACATAGCAATGTATTGTGCTTTGCTTTACACACTATTCTACAGTCAAGAGGAGAGAATTCATCAAGTTTAATAAGCAAAAACACTGTATAAGTCGAATTTCAGCATTTTTGTGTGACCGGGAAAACCACAGTCACAAGCCGAGATGCAGTTCCATAGAAACTTGCCATTTTACCGCTGAACCTAAAAATGGGTAGAAAGTACTTTTTCTCCCTTCCTGTTAATGCCACAGACTTCGCCTTTACAGGGCACACGTTTTCTATCTTCCCCGCTTCAGCCCATGAAATATTGAGCTTCAAATGTGTTGTTAACGTGGTGTAAAAAAGTTGCTCACAGCTGTTCTAGGAACACATTGTGAAATCGCGTATATCTTTGCTTCTACACATAGCAATGTATTGTGCTTTGCTTTACACACTATTCTACAGTCAAGAGATGAGAATTCATCAAGTTTAATAAGCAAAAACACTGTATAAGTCGAATTTCAGCATTTTTGTGTGACCGGGAAAACCACAGTCACAAGACGAGATGCAGTTCCATAGAAACTTGCCATTTTACCGCTGAACCTAAAAATGGGTAGAAAGTACTTTTTCTCCCTTCCTGTTAATGCCACAGACTTCGCCTTTACAGGGCACACGTTTTCTATCTTCCCCGCTTCAGCCCATGAAATATTGAGCTTCAAATGTGTTGTTAACGTGGTGTAAAAAAGTTGCTCACAGCTGTTCTAGGAACACATTGTGAAATCGCGTATATCTGTGCTTCTACACATAGCAATGTATTGTGCTTTGCTTTACACACTATTCTACAGTCAAGAGGAGAGAATTCATCAAGTTTAATAAGCAAAAACACTGTATAAGTCGAATTTCAGCATTTTTGTGTGACCGGGAAAACCACAGTCACAAGCCGAGATGCAGTTCCATAGAAACTTGCCATTTTACCGCTGAACCTAAAAATGGGTAGAAAGTACTTTTTCTCCCTTCCTGTTAATGCCACAGACTTCGCCTTTACAGGGCACACGTTTTCTATCTTCCCCGCTTCAGCCCATGAAATATTGAGCTTCAAATGTGTTGTTAACGCTGTGTAAAAAAGTTGCTCACAGCTGTTCTAGGAACACATTGTGAAATCGCGTATATCTTTGCTTCTACACATAGCAATGTATTGTGCTTTGCTTTACACACTATTCTACAGTCAAGAGGAGAGAATTCATCAAGTTTAATAAGCAAAAACACTGTATAAGTCGAATTTCAGCATTTTTGTGTGACCGGGAAAACCACAGTCACAAGACGAGATGCAGTTCCATAGAAACTTGCCATTTTACCGCTGAACCTAAAAATGGGTAGAAAGTACATTTTCTCCCTTCCTGTTAATGCCACAGACTTCGCCTTTACAGGGCACACGTTTTCTATCTTCCCCGCTTCAGCCCATGAAATATTGAGCTTCAAATGTGTTGTTAACATTGTGTAAAAAAGTTGCTCACAGCTGTTTTGGGAACACATTTTGAAATCGCGTATATCTTTGCTTCTACACATAGCAATGTATTGTGCTTTGCTTTACACACTATTCTACAGTCAAGAGGAGAGAATTCATCAAGTTTAATAAGCAAAAACACTGTATAAGTCGAATTTCAGCATTTTTGTGTGACCGGGAAAACCACAGTCACAAGCCGAGATGCAGTTCCATAGAAACTTGCCATTTTACCGCTGAACCTAAAAATGGGTAGAAAGTACTTTTTCTCCCTTCCTGTTAATGTCACAGACTTCGCCTTTACAGGGCACACGTTTTCTATCTTCCCCGCTTCAGCCCATGAAATATTGAGCTTCAAATGTGTTGTTAACGTGGTGTAAAAAAGTTGCTCACAGCTGTTCTAGGAACACATTGTGAAATCGCATATATCTTTGCTTCTACAAATAGCAATGTATTGTGCTTTGCTTTACACACTATTCTACAGTCAAGAGATGAGAATTCATCAAGTTTAATAAGCAAAAACACTGTATAAGTCGAATTTCAGCATTTTTGTGTGACCGGGAAAACCACAGTCACAAGCCGAGATGCAGTTCCATAGAAACTTGCCATTTTACCGCTGAACCTAAAATTGGGTAGAAAGTACTTTTTCTCCCTTCCTGTTAATGCCACAGACTTCGCCTTTACAGGGCACATGTTTTCTATCTTCCCCGGTTCAGCCCATGAAATATCCCCGGTATAGTCAGGGGTTAATGGGAGTCGTCCCCGTCCCCCCCAGTATACCACCAGAACCATGGACCCGGTACTTGTGGTTCGGACTGTCTCCAACCAGCCATAATGTTGTGAGAGTGAAATTATGTCTAAGTCCAGCTTTGGTACATTAGAAGCAACTCTGAAACTTAACCTAAGCGTTTTTCGAAGCTACTTTTTGGCTAACTTCTTATAGGAAGGTCTAGGAGCTCTGAAAATGAACGTGCGCGTCTTTCACTCTTCCCGAGGGACTTAGAAGAATTTTGTGATATTTTTTATTAAATGGTGTATAAGGGTATATATATAAATATATTTTATGCACTGTATATGAGCTGGCGATTTCTAAGTCTGTGGTTCCGAGAGGGGGTAACCAGGCTCACTAATAAAGGTCAAGCCACTTGGCTGCCAGAATGCCCTGCTTCAGCACAGACCAGAAAGGCATTGTGATAAGCGTATCCCCGGTATAGTCAGGGGTTAATGGGAGTCGTCCCCGTCCCCCCAGTATACGGCCAGAACCATGGACCCGGTACTTGTGGTTCGGACTCTCTCCAACCAGCCATAATGTTGTGAGAGTGAAATTATGTCTAAGTCCAGCTTTGGTACATTAGAAGCAACTCTGAAACTTAACCTAAGCGTTTTTCGAAGCTACTTTTTGGCTAACTTCTTATAGGAAGGTCTAGGAGCTCTGAAAATGAACGTGCGCGTCTTTCACTCTTCCCGAGGGACTTACAGTAGAAGAATTTTGTGATATTTTTTATTAAAATGGTGTATAAGGGTATATATATAAATATATTTTATGCACTGTATATGAGCTGGCGATTTCTAAGTCTGTGGTTCCGAGAGGGGGTAACCAGGCTCACTAATAAAGGTCAAGCCACTTGGCTGCCAGAATGCCCTGCTTCAGCACAGACCAGAAAGGCATTGTGATAAGCGTATCCCCGGTATAGTCAGGGGTTAATGGGAGTCGTCCCCGTCCCCCCAGTATACGGCCAGAACCATGGACCCGGTACTTGTGGTTCGGACTCTCTCCAACCAGCCATAATGTTGTGAGAGTGAAATTATGTCTAAGTCCAGATTTGGTACATTAGAAGCAACTCTGAAACTTAACCTAAGCGTTTTTCGAAGCTACTTTTTGGCTAACTTCTTATAGGAAGGTCTAGGAGCTCTGAAAATGAACGTGCGCGTCTTTCACTCTTCCCGAGGGACTTAGAAGAATTTTGTGATATTTTTTATTAAATGGTGTATAAGGGTATATATATAAATATATTTTATGCACTGTATATGAGCTGGCGATTTCTAAGTCTGTGGTTCCGAGAGGGGGTAACCAGGCTCACTAATAAAGGTCAAGCAACTTGGCTGCCAGAATGCCGTGCTTCAGCACAGACCAGAAAGGCATTGTGATAAGCGTATCCCCGGTATAGTTAGGGGTTAATGGGAGTCGTCCCCGTCCCCCCAGTATACGGCCAGAACCATGGACCCGGTACTTGTGGTTCGGACTGTCTCCAACCAGCCATAATGTTGTGAGAGTGAAATTATGTCTAAGTCCAGCTTTGGTACATTAGAAGAAACTCTGAAACTTAACCTAAGCGTTTTTCGAAGCTACTTTTTGGCTAACTTCTTATAGGAAGGTCTAGGAGCTCTGAAAATGAACGTGCGCGTCTTTCACTCTTCCCGAGGGACTTAGAAGAATTTTGTGATATTTTTTATTAAATGGTGTATAAGGGTATATATATAAATATATTTTATGCACTGTATATGAGCTGGCGATTTCTAAGTCTGTGGTTCCGAGAGGGGGTAACCAGGCTCACTAATAAAGGTCAAGCCACTTGGCTGCCAGAATGCCCTGCTTCAGCACAGACCAGAAAGGCATTGTGATAAGCGTATCCCCGGTATAGTCAAGGGTTAATGGGAGTCGTCCCCGTCCCCCCAGTATACGGCCAGAACCATGCACCCGGTACTTGTGGTTCGGACTGTCTCCAACCAGCCATAATGTTGTGAGAGTGAAATTATGTCTAAGTCCAGCTTTGGTACATTAGAAGCAACTCTGAAACTTAACCTAAGCGTTTTTCGAAGCTACTTTTTGGCTAACTTCTTATAGGAAGGTCTAGGAGCTCTGAAAATGAACGTGCGCGTCTTTCACTCTTCCCGAGGGACTTAGAAGAATTTTGTGATATTTTTTATTAAATGGTGTATAAGGGTATATATAAATATATTTTATGCACTGTATATGAGCTGGCGATTTCTAAGTCTGTGGTTCCGAGAGGGGGTAACCAGGCTCACTAATAAAGGTCAAGCAACTTGGCTGCCAGAATGCCGTGCTTCAGCACAGACCAGAAAGGCATTGTGATAAGCGTATCCCCGGTATAGTCAGGGGTTAATGGGAGTCGTCCCCGTCCCCCCAGTATACGGCCAGAACCATGGACCCGGTACTTGTGGTTCGGACTGTCTCCAACCAGCCATAATGTTGTGAGAGTGAAATTATGTCTAAGTCCAGCTTTGGTACATTAGAAGCAACTCTGAAACTTAACCTAAGCGTTTTTCGAAGCTACTTTTTGGCTAACTTCTTATAGGAAGGTCTAGGAGCTCTGAAAATGAACGTGCGCGTCTTTCACTCTTCCCGAGGGACTTAGAAGAATTTTGTGATATTTTTTATTAAATGGTGTATAAGGGTATATATATAAATATATTTTATGCACTGTATATGAGCTGGCGATTTCTAAGTCTGTGGTTCCGAGAGGGGGTAACCAGGCTCACTAATAAAGGTCAAGCCACTTGGCTGCCAGAATGCCCTGCTTCAGCACAGACCAGAAAGGCATTGTGATAAGCGTATCCCCGGTATAGTCAGGGGTTAATGGGAGTCGTCCCCGTCCCCCCAGTATACGGCCAGAACCATGGACCCGGTACTTGTGGTTCGGACTCTCTCCAACCAGCCATAATGTTGTGAGAGTGAAATTATGTCTAAGTCCAGCTTTGGTACATTAGAAGCAACTCTGAAACTTAACCTAAGCGTTTTTCGAAGCTACTTTTTGGCTAACTTCTTATAGGAAGGTCTAGGAGCTCTGAAAATGAACGTGCGCGTCTTTCACTCTTCCCGAGGGACTTACAGTACAGTAGAAGAATTTTGTGATATTTTTTATTAAAATGGTGTATAAGGGTATATATATAAATATATTTTATGCACTGTATATGAGCTGGCGATTTCTAAGTCTGTGGTTCCGAGAGGGGGTAACCAGGCTCACTAATAAAGGTCAAGCCACTTGGCTGCCAGAATGCCCTGCTTCAGCACAGACCAGAAAGGCATTGTGATAAGCGTATCCCCGGTATAGTCAGGGGTTAATGGGAGTCGTCCCCGTCCCCCCAGTATACGGCCAGAACCATGGACCCGGTACTTGTGGTTCGGACTCTCTCCAACCAGCCATAATGTTGTGAGAGTGAAATTATGTCTAAGTCCAGATTTGGTACATTAGAAGCAACTCTGAAACTTAACCTAAGCGTTTTTCGAAGCTACTTTTTGGCTAACTTCTTATAGGAAGGTCTAGGAGCTCTGAAAATGAACGTGCGCGTCTTTCACTCTTCCCGAGGGACTTAGAAGAATTTTGTGATATTTTTTATTAAATGGTGTATAAGGGTATATATATAAATATATTTTATGCACTGTATATGAGCTGGCGATTTCTAAGTCTGTGGTTCCGAGAGGGGGTAACCAGGCTCACTAATAAAGGTCAAGCAACTTGGCTGCCAGAATGCCGTGCTTCAGCACAGACCAGAAAGGCATTGTGATAAGCGTATCCCCGGTATAGTCAGGGGTTAATGGGAGTCGTCCCCGTCCCCCCAGTATACGGCCAGAACCATGGACCCGGTACTTGTGGTTCGGACTGTCTCCAACCAGCCATAATGTTGTGAGAGTGAAATTATGTCTAAGTCCAGCTTTGGTACATTAGAAGCAACTCTGAAACTTAACCTAAGCGTTTTTCGAAGCTACTTTTTGGCTAACTTCTTATAGGAAGGTCTAGGAGCTCTGAAAATGAACGTGCGCGTCTTTCACTCTTCCCGAGGGACTTAGAAGAATTTTGTGATATTTTTTATTAAATGGTGTATAAGGGTATATATATAAATATATTTTATGCATTGTATATGAGCTGGCGATTTCTAAGTCTGTGGTTCCGAGAGGGGGTAACCAGGCTCACTAATAAAGGTCAAGCCACTTGGCTGCCAGAATGCCCTGCTTCAGCACAGACCAGAAAGGCATTGTGATAAGCGTATCCCCGGTATAGTCAAGGGTTAATGGGAGTCGTCCCCGTCCCCCCAGTATACGGCCAGAACCATGCACCCGGTACTTGTGGTTCGGACTGTCTCCAACCAGCCATAATGTTGTGAGAGTGAAATTATGTCTAAGTCCAGCTTTGGTACATTAGAAGCAACTCTGAAACTTAACCTAAGCGTTTTTCGAAGCTACTTTTTGGCTAACTTCTTATAGGAAGGTCTAGGAGCTCTGAAAATGAACGTGCGCGTCTTTCACTCTTCCCGAGGGACTTAGAAGAATTTTGTGATATTTTTTATTAAATGGTGTATAAGGGTATATATAAATATATTTTATGCACTGTATATGAGCTGGCGATTTCTAAGTCTGTGGTTCCGAGAGGGGGTAACCAGGCTCACTAATAAAGGTCAAGCCACTTGGCTGCCAGAATGCCCTGCTTCAGCACAGACCAGAAAGGCATTGTGATAAGCGTATCCCCGGTATAGTCAGGGGTTAATGGGAGTCGTCCCCGTCCCCCCAGTATACGGCCAGAACCATGGACCCGGTACTTGTGGTTCGGACTCTCTCCAACCAGCCATAATGTTGTGAGAGTGAAATTATGTCTAAGTCCAGATTTGGTACATTAGAAGCAACTCTGAAACTTAACCTAAGCGTTTTTCGAAGCTACTTTTTGGCTAAC
>NW_027456588.1:0-15930 GCF_040206685.1 Ascaphus truei | reverse complement strand
GATTGGACAATAGGACAACCTTTACCATTCACCAATATAGTAGAACCATTGGCAACACCTGAATTAGCCATATTGTGAAAATCCAGGTCCTCATTTGATTCTGACCATAACACAGCCAGATCTTCTAGTTGAGCATACTCTCTAACATCAATGATAGGCTTACATTTATTCTCATCATTTTTCAATATAAAAACCTCTTTAATGTGAATAGTTATTTTTCAATATATATTCAATAATATTGACTGGAACTGGCAGGTGTGTCATCTAAATTGAGAAAGTGCTCAACGGCCTTGAGACCCTTTGCATGGTCAATACATGTGTACAAAGATTGTACACATGTATTGACCATGCAAATGGTCTCAAGGCCGTTGAGCACTTTCTCAATTTAGATGACACACTTCTGCCAGTTCAGCGGGTGTTTCTACTCAATATTATTGAATCTATATTGAAAAATAACTATTTTTTATTTGGACACACCTATCTCCAGACCTGTGGCACGGCCATGGATACCAGGTTTGCCCCCAGCTATGCCAACCTCTTCATGGAGTTTTGGGAAACCACATACATCTGGACCAATGCATGTCTGGGGGTGAACCTGCTATTCTATGGCTGTTACACTGATGATCTCCTGATCATCTGGGACAGAGATGAAGGTAATCACCATTTCGCCCTTGAGGAATTCAATACCAATACTCTTGGACTAATTTTTACTTATCAGAGTCATCCTAGTAAGATCTTTCTGGATCTGGTACTTTCGGTAGATGCTGATGATTATATAATACAAACGAAGGTACATTTCAAGGAAGTAGCATTTAATGGGTATTTACATTCGGATAGTAGCCACCATCCAAAATGACTACGTAATATCCCACTGAGTCAATTTAATAGACTCAGACGTAACTGCTCTTCTGATCTTATTTTTGAAGAACAATCATGCAGACTGATTTCCCAGAAATCCTCTGAAGAAGTCGCAGACTGCGACGAAATGCGTTAAGGAAGTATCTTGTACCCGATACTACATCATCAAGCAGCGACACGATTGTTCCGCGAGTATTACATTGGCTGTTAGCAGTGAAGCAATTCATCTAGCTCGGGACATTCTCCACTTCAGGACAGGTGATTTCCTACTGAAGAGCTGTGGATGCAGTCCAGGGACAGCTCTTCTACCTCGTTGGCGGTGTTAATTATGCACAACTGCTTGTTTTGATTTTAAGTCTTGTAAGTGCGCTTTATACCCTTGTTCACCCCTTCCCTATCTAAATAAATTTCATATTGCGGTCTCTCTTTTTTTCTTTTTATATATACAGTATATATATAATTGGAGACGAGAAATAAAGAGAAGGTGCCACAATAGTGCATTACCCTTCATCAGTACTTGTCATTGCTAATTGCAGATTTGGAGGTGAATAATTGCCCTCATAAAAGACCAAGTGTGTGATCACAATATTGTTTCATTAAATTCCGCATAAAAGAGTCCGTATGCAACAGGCACATGTGACCATACAAATAATAAAAACCAAATCAATTCTTTTTTTCTTGCCTCCACAATCTCCTAAATATATGATGGCACTGCAGTAAACATTGAGGATTTCTTAACTGCAGCGCTGACCTTGAAAGCATATTCAAGTGGACGGTTTGATTTCACTGAGTATTTGACTCACATATTAACTGTTCAAGTGCCCAAAAAGTTTTTTGTTCCCAAAATGTCCACATCCGGTGGCTGCGGGGGGTGGTGGTACTACGGGGGTGGCGGTGCTGTGGGGGGGGGGTGCTATGGGGGGTGGCGGTGCTGCGGGGGGGGTGCTACGGGGGTGGCAGTGCTGTGGAGGGGGTGCTAAGGGGGGGGCGTGGTTGAGGTAGGTGGTGCTACAGGGGGGGTGGAGGTGCTGCGGTGGCTGGCGGTGCTGTGGGGTGGGGCCTGGTGGCTGCAGGGGGTGGCAGTGCTGCAGGGGGCCAGTGACTGTGGGGGGTGGCAGTGCTACGGGGGGGGCGGTGCTGTGGGGGGGCAGTGACAGCGGGGTTGGTGGTGCTAAGGGAGATGGCGGTGCTGCGGTGGCTGTGGCGGTAGCGCGGGGGGGCAATGACTGTGGGGGCCCGGCGGCAGGTCACAGCAGTTGCCGCCAGCCTCGCTGCAGGCACCTGTCTGTCCCACGCTGCTGCTAACGCTCGCGCCGGGCCTCCCTTTCACGCCGGCGCGCCGGAAGCTTAGCCCAGCTGACTTCCGACGCTGCCATCAGAGAGACCGGCACCGGGTGCAGCCATATTGCGTTTTTTGGGTTTTTTTTAACGGGCACGCAGGCGGCCGGGCGGCGGGCTACTTGACTCATGGGACCCAGGACGCCAACACCAGCAGTCCCCCCCGTTGGTGGCCCTGTTTATAATGAGCGAGGCTTCCCTCCAATAATTGGGTCTGCATTATGAGTGAGACTTTTCTCAATTGAGTGAGTCTGCTTTACAATGAGTGAGACCTCTCCACTGAGTGGGTTTGCCTTTTAATGGATCAGCCTGCCTTATAATGATTGAGACATCTCCATTAAGTGAGTTTACCTTATAATTAGTAAGACTTCCAAGTGAGACATCTCCAATGAGTGAGACTGCCTTGAGTGAGACTTCCAACAAATCTGCATTATAATGAGTGAGACTTTTCTCAATTGAGTGAGTCTGCCTTACAATGAGTGAGACCTCTCCACTGAGTGGGTTTGCCTTTTAATGGATGAGTCTGCCTTAAAATGATTGAGATGTCCATTAAGTGAGTTTACCTTATAATTAGTAAGACTTCCAAGTGAGACATCTCCAATGAGTGAGACTTCCTACAAATCTGCATTATAATGAGTGAGACTTCCCTCCATTTAGTGGGTCTGTCTTATAATGAGTGAGACTTTCATCCACTGAGTAAGACTGACGAATAATGAGTGAAACGTCTCTCCAATTTGTGAGTCTGCCTTATAATAAATGAGTATGTCTGGATTATACGGAGTTAGACTTCTTTCCAATGAGTGAGACTGTATTGTGAGTAAGACTTCTGTTCAATGAGTGAGTCTGCCTAATCATGAGTGAGACTGCCTTACAATAAGTGAGACTTTCCTCCAATGAGTAAGTCTGCCTAATGCGGGAGACCTCTTTAATGAGTGAGACTGCCTTATGGTGAGTAAGACTTTTCTCCAATGAGTGAGACTGCATTATAATGAGTGAGACCCTCCAATGAGTAGGAATGCTTAATGAGCTAGACTTTCCTCATATTAGGGAGACTGCCTTACAATGAGACTTCTCTCTATGTTGTGATTTTGCGTGATAATAAATTAGACTTTCCTCCAATTAGTGAGTCTGAATTATGAGTGAAGCTTTCCTCCAATGAGTTAGTCTGCCTTATGAGTGAGTTTGTACTAAATGAAACCACTCCAGTGAGTCTGTATTATAATGAATGATATTTCCCTCCAATAAGTAAGACTGCCTTATAATGAATGATACTTTCGTCAGAGTAAGACTGTTTTATGAGTGAGACTTCTCTTTCAATGTGTGTCTGCCTTATATTAGTAAGAATGATTTATAATGAATGAGGCATCCCTCCAATGAGTGAGTCTGGCTTATGTTTGAGATCTCCTTCCATTGAGTGAATCTGCAATTTAATGAGTGAGACTTCCCTCCAATGAGTAAGACTGCTTTATAATGAGTAAGACATCCATTTTTAATGAATGAGACTACCTTATAATGAGTGAGAAACCTCCAATGAGTAAGACTGCTGTATAAGTGAGACATCCCTCCAATGATTGTTATGATTGATACTTTCCTCCAAGTAGAGTCCACCTTATAAAGAGTGAGTCTGCATTATAATATACTGTATAAGACTTTCCTTCCATGTATCTGCATTATGAGAGACTTCCCTCCAATTAATAAGCCTGCCTTATGAGTGAGGCTTCTCTCCATTGAGTGAGTCTGCCATACTAGTGAGACTTTCCTCCAAATAGGGAGACTAAGTGTATGAGTAAGACTTCTCTCCAATGCGTGGGTCTGCCTTATAATATGTAACACTTCCCTTCTAAAAGTATGAATTATGAGTAAAGACTTCCCTCCAATGAATGCCTGCCTTAAGATGACTTCCCTCCAATGAGCGAGACTTTCCCACAATGAGCGAGACTTTCCCACAATGAGCGAGACTGCCTTATCAAATGAGTCAAACTTCTCTCCAGTACCTGAGTCTGCCTTATGAGTGAGACTACCTTATCATAAATGAGATCCCCCTCCAATGAGTAAATACAGTAGGGCCCCACTTTACGGCGCTCCGCTTCACGGCGTTCCGCTCATACAGCGATTCCCAAGGTATACCCATATTCATTAGGTTCAGCGTTTGTTCCGTTTTTCCGGCGCTTTTCGGCATGACGTGCACAGAAGCAAAGTATCCGGCTGTCACTAAGCAACAGTTTTTGTGCGTGCGCAACTCCTTGTCAGATGCCATTTGTCAGCGAAACAGTCGGTTTACAGCTCTGCATCTCTGTTTACAAAAGGTACAATACAGTACACTAAGGCCCCGCTTTACAGCGATTCCCGCTTTACAGCGGCGGCCTGGAACGGAACCCGCCGTATGAGCGGGGCTCTGCTGTAATAATAATAGCATGTTCTTGTATAGCGCTGCTAGTTTTACGTAGCGCTTTACAGAGACATTTTGCAGACACAGGTCCCTGACCCATGTGCCTGGGGCACAGGGAGATAAAGTGACTTGCCCAAGGAGCTGACACCGGGAATTGAACCAGGTTCCCCTGCTTCAAAGGCTGCGGCCCCGCTGGCGCTGACCGCGCTCATGCTTGAGAGCGGTGACGTTACCAACTCTCTAAGCATGAGCGCCGGGTGTCCTGCCTATTTTGCAAGGGCACGCGGGGGTGGGCGGAGTGGCGTTGCAGGCAAGTTGAGCTCGCTTGAAAGTCAATTTTTTTGTTTACTCAAGCGCCAAGCTTGGGTGAGCGTACGTGCCCGCGCACGAGCGAGCACGCACCGCGTGAGTGGGGGCGGGACAATTTGAATTGCCGAAACTAAAGTCGCCAAGCGCCGCGCGCTAGCGTGGCCGCAGCCAAACTCTGTGCCAGTCAGTGTCTTTAGTCTTTGAGCCACTCCAACCTAAATTATAAGGCAGACTCATTTATTGGAGGTTGGTCTCGCTCATAATGTATGAGTGTGACCTCACTCCAATGAGTGAGTCTGATTTATAATTAGTGAGACTACATTATGTGTGGGATGCCTGTAATGAGTTGGACTTGCTAATACTTGCTAATAAATGTGACTGCCACTAATGGCTGTTGAGCGCATATTAAGTAGTGTTTAGATCGGGTGCTCTGGTGGTACCGCCTACTCAATGATCACGTGACGGTAGGAACCCCTGCACAAGGACGCGCGTACTCCGGTTACGCGCTGTCAGAGGGACATCATCACTGTGCGCGCTGGGGGGGGACACGGAAAAAGACTGAGGGAACCCGGAGCGCGGAGTAACCGGGTGAGCGAAAAGGGAGTGGGGCGAGAGGTAGAATGTGGGGGGGAGGGGGTGAGAAGAGAATGGGACTATTGAGAGGGGGGGGGGGAGAAGGGAGTGGGGAGAGAAAATGGAGTAGAATGGGGGGAGAGGGAACATGGAGTAGAATAGGGAGGGGGGCGAGAAAAAGGAGTAGAATGGGGGTCTGTCTGTGCCATCAGCGCCATCAGCATCCCTTTAACTCCAGGAATCCCATGCTTAATCCGCATTGTGTTGTGTCCCTGCTGATGTTTTACTGTTATAATTAGGTAACTGATCACTTTAAAGTTCCCAGTAATTGCTAGTTTTCCCAAATTACGTCATCTGAAAAAAGTAACTCACAGGAAACTCTTGGTGATTTATTCTGATAAATTGGTGCTTTAATATGACTGTTTCCTAATGCACAGGTAATTATTTGACGGGTATCTTTATTAGACTGTGATTGCTAGGGTTAGAAATGTCCCTCTGATCATAACTAATAAATAATTTAACCCACTTCAGGCTCCGCTTCCAACTGCCCCTCCCAGCGCCCCCTGGCACCATGGCCCCCAAAGACCTCATGACCAACTCCCATGCCAAGTCCATCCTGAATACCATGAATTCGCTGCGCAAGAGCCGGACGCTGTGCGACGTGACGCTGCGTGTGGATCAGACAGATTTCCCTGCTCACCGCATCGTACTGGCTGCTTGCAGCGATTACTTCTGTGCAATGTTCACCAGCGAGGTGAGGAGCCGCAGGAGTTGGGTTACTACGAGAATTCATCAGGCAGAATCCACCACATATTCAAATGATTCTTCACACTGAAGAATCATCCATCAATCATTTTACTGGAGCAGTGCTAAGTAAACGGACCATTGCTTCTGTGATTAATGCAGGGGCTGCAATTCTTAGGAAATCGTTATAGTACATAAGTACAGTATAACCTAAAAAAAAGAATTGTGTATATAAAAATGTATTTATAAAATGTTTTACCAGGAAGTAATACATTGAGTTACCTCTTGTTTTCACGTATGTCCTGGGCACAGAGTTATGATGACAGATACATGGTTACATAGACGAACAGGGTTACACATTGTATATAATGACATTGCATTAGGTGAACAGGGTTGTAGATTAAATATGAAGATATTGCATGAACAGTTGAAGATAGAGTAAGTTTTATAGGCGTATGTAACAGTTACAGACCACATAAAAATGTGAGAGAGCTTATTTTTTTAAAGAAATTAGACTTGTGCTGGGTTTGGGAGTCTCGGCTAGATTGTTCCAGTTGTGAGGTGCCAGAGGAGTAGCCGGATACTTTGTTGTACCGTGGGACCATGAAAGTCCCTTGTAGTCAGATCTCAGATAAGTGCTGCATGTGGTAGGGGTGAGGAGCTTGTTTAGATATGGGGGTAGCTTGCCCAAGAAATTTTTGAAGGCAAGACAGGCGAGATGAACTTTGCGCATAGACTCAAGTGATGACCAATCTCGTTCTTTGAGATTTTTGCAGGGATGTGTGTTGTCATTACATTGGAGGAAAAAGTGGCATATTGAATTGTAGAGGGTGTCTAGTTTGCGAAGGTGCTGTGCCATATACTATGTCCCTATAGTCTATAATTGGTTCTAGCATCTGTTGTACAATGTGCTTTGTGACCAGCGGGCTTATGGAGGATTTGTTCTTATAAAGTATGCTTAGTTTGGCATAGGGTTTGGTTGTCAGGGTATCAATCTGCAATCCAAATGTTAAATGTGTGTCAAACCATATGCCCAGATATTTAAAATTGGTAACAGGGACAAGGATGGTGTTAGAGCTGGTTCTTATCTGAAGCTCAGCCATTGGTAGCTCTAGAAATTTAGTCTTGGTCCCAAATACAATTGTTACAGTCTTGCCAGTGTTTAAAAACAGTTTGTTTTGAGACATCTAATTTTCAAGTCTCAAAAAATCAGATTGAAGTACGTGTTCAAGTTCGGAAAGGCTAGGGATGTGTGCATGTCATCTGCATACATGTTTATTGAAGCTCCCTTACAAGCTGTAGGTAGATCATTGATGACCACTGAGAAGAGTAGGAGCCCCAGAACAGAGCCTTGCGGGACACCGCAGGTGATATCCAAGGGTTGGAGTTAATGCCCGAGACACGTGTTGGGATTAACCTGATAGGTAGGAATGAAACAAGTTTAAAGCATGCTTCCCTATTCCAGAGCACTGAAGTTTGTTTAGAAAGATAGCATGATCAACAGTATCTAAAGCCCTGGCAAAATCTAGACATATTGCACCAGTAAATTGTTAGTTACATTCCACACTGAAACTCTTTGCAAATCCCTAAAGGGTGAGGGTGCTGGCCTCTGCCCCCACTTCTGATGCCCCGTTACTCCCCACAGCTTTCGGAGAAGGACAAACCCTATGTGGACATCCAGGGTCTGACCTCGTCCACCATGGAGATCCTGTTGGACTTTGTGTACACGGAGACTGTCCACGTGACAGTGGAGAATGTGCAGGAGTTGCTGCCAGCGGCCTGTTTACTACAGTTGAAAGGTGAGAAACGGGGGGAGAGATCTACTTAACATTTACACAGCTGATCGGGAAGAGCAGAGACCCACTTAACATCACAGCTGAGAGGGGAGGAAAGGGCAGAGCAAAGAGGTCCCTTTTATATTAAGTGTTGCAGGTTTAATTAATATTCCTTTATCACTGTATATTTTGGCATCTTGTACATTTGGTTATTACTCTACTATATTACAGTATAGTCCGTAACGCTCTTGGTGTCTGTTTGTCACAGAGGGGAAAGGTTTGGAAGATGTTGGGCAGTGTGGGATTACTTGCGTTTCTCAATTTTGATCTGTGTAAAATGCAAGTCTACTGTACATCTCCTTTAATATCCTGATTTAGCCTAAAATGTTTCAAATCCTAAATGTATACATGTTGCATGTGTTTTGCGTGTCCACACTGAGCCTTAGGCTCTGCAGATTAAGCGGTTGGATGCACCAGGGACTGGAGCCAGCTGCAGGTTAAAGTGTGAGCTGTGTCCCCTGCAGGCGTGAAACAGGCGTGTTGTGACTTCCTGGAGTCTCAGCTCGATCCATCAAATTGCCTGGGGATCCGAGACTTTGCGGAGACTCATAGCTGCCTGGACCTGATGCAGGCAGCAGAGGTTTATAGCCAGAAGCACTTCCCGGAGGTGGTTCATCACGATGAGTTCATGCTTCTGCACCAGGAGGAGGTGGAAAAGCTGATCTGCTGTGATGAGATTCAGGTACCACAGGGGAGTGTATGACGTCCCTGAAGTCCCTCTTTTCCTGTGCACTTTCTCACCTTCTCCCTCACTCTGCTCTTGCTTGTTCTCTTTTCAGCACCCTGACACAAACTAAGCCTTTCAAGACATGGACTCTGTCCGATTTTTACAATTGATTCCTCCCTGGTAAACACAGAGGCAAAGAATTTGTTTAATACCTCTGCTTTTTTCCTTCTCTCCAATAATCTGCCTGCCCATCTCACACTGAAAGGGTCCTATATTTTCTTTAATCTTTTTGTTTATTGAGGTATTTAAAGAACGTTATTAATGTTGTGTGTTAGATTGTCTGCTCATTGCGTTACCCGTATCCCTGTAGATAGACTCGGAGGAGCCTGTGTTTGAGGCTGTGATAAACTGGGTGAAACACTCCAAGCAGAAGCGAGAGAAATCCCTGCCTCAGCTCCTGCAGTACGTGCGCATGCCCCTGCTGACCCCGCGTTACATCACAGATGTCATTGACACTGAGGTACAGGGTGTCACTGTCCCCTTCCGTTTTTTTTTTTTTTTTTTAATGTAGGAAGTCATCCTGTAGAATGTGGTCTTTACTGTCTGTCACTGTGTGACATGTCTCGTCTTTTCCAGTCCCTGATCCGATGCAGTTTGCAGTGCAGGGACCTAGTGGACGAAGCAAAGAAATTCCACCTGCGGCCAGAGCTGCGAAGCCAGATGCAGGGACCCAGAACCCGGACACGTCTGGGTTAGTCTGGAGGTCACTTGCAAGGAGTGGGGACATTAGTCTTTCCCATTTGTCACATAAGGCAAACCTGTGAGCACGTGACCTGCATAAAGGGTTAATACATGGCTCTCAAAGGTCTCTCAAATGAACAATATCTCCCTTCAATCCGAACCCATATACCATCTGTCACGAATAGCACACAAGTGAGCACATGACTTAGATATGCAACCATGGTTAATACACATGGCTACTCTAGCCAAGTCCACTTTCTGCTGCGCAAGGTACTTTCAATGAGTTAATATTCCTCAATTGCATTCATGTCTATCCACGACCCAAGAAATATGCAAAATATGTAAATTAATATCTACCAGGATCTTGGGTCCCGGTTTATTATAGATAAAACTATGCACTTAACACACACATCTGTTGTAGAAAAATGTGTCCGAAAATGTAAGTACTCTCTCCAGAGCGTGCAACAGTTTATTCAGAGCCCCAAAGCATCACTTATTAAATGCGTATACATATATACATACATACCCAGTGCTTAGATTGCAGAAAAAGGATTACAAGAACTTTAAATTACAGTAAATGCATTTTTCTTGGATTTTGGCGGGGGGAGGTTTGTTTGTTTTTTTTTCTCCCCCGCCCCTCCCCCCCGTGGGAATACATCCGGTTATCATTTATGACCTTCTACACATGTCACTTTTAGTGGGCCATCTGTGATAGGCCCCCCCAATTTAGTCCTCTCTGAAGACCGGCACAGACCCAGGAAAAGTTTTCACCTGTCATAAACCCAATACATTGAGTTTAAAAATACAATCTTTTATTACATTAATCCCTGAAGCACCAGATTGATTAAAATACATAATATCTCATGATATTATCATGACACCATCCATTGGAGACACTGTTATGTTTCTGTTTCCCAGGTGCTAATGAGGTTCTTCTTGTTATTGGGGGATTCGGCAGCCAACAATCTCCTATAGATGTGGTGGAGAAATTTGACCCAAAGACCCAGGAGTGGGGTTTCCTCCCGGTGAGTAACCTCTCCAATTCCCCTAACGAGCTTTCGTCCGGTGACTGGGTGATACCTTCCTTCCCCTTCTTTTTAAAGCTGTATGAACATTGAAGCCTCTGTCTTTTTGTTAATTAAACCTGTGCTGTGTCCACATAATGTGTCATTGACCATGTGCCAGCAGCTCCATGACGCGTGCTCTTCCCACTCCAGAGTGTCACTCGTAAGCGTCGCTACGTGGCCACAGTGTCCTTAGGTGACCGTGTCTACGTGATTGGCGGGTATGATGGGCGCTCACGGCTTAGCTCGGTGGAGTGTTTGGATTACACCTCAGAGGAAGATGGCGTCTGGTACTCGGTGGCCTCCATGAATGTGAGGAGGGGACTGGCAGGGGCCACCACACTGGGAGGTTAGTAGTTGGCAGTGGAAAAATGCACGTGCTCACTCTGCACTTGGGCTCATGCGGAATGGAACCTTTCACAGGTGCTGTCCTGCCGCCTTCTGTTTCACCCCTAAGATACGTGGTTAGGAGTTTTGGGGACACGGTATTTAGGGAAAAGATTAGCCCCGGTTACCTTGGCGGGAAAACGGCAAGTGTCTAAACGGCAAGTGTCTAAACGGCGGCTGCAAAATGTCCTAGACCGTGGCTCATGCCATTTAATTACAAGTATTCTGTGTAACATGTTTAGTGAGCTGTATACAGGAAGAGAAATAATACTGCACTTTAAACAATCCGCGTGTGTATAATGTGCAGCCGCTGAACATGGGGCTTCTCGGCCCCTCTCTGTACCTGGGGGAGGGGGGCACAGCTCTAACTGTGGTGGTTGCTGTCTGTCTGTCTGCTTGGGCAGGTGCTCTCAAGCATTTGGGGTTACTGTTTTCAGGAGTGGATGAGATGTTGCCCTCATGGAGGCGGTGAGGTAGCTTCCTTTCACTTCATTAATGGAGCATCCTTTTCTCCAGATATGATCTACGTCTCTGGTGGGTTTGACGGGAGCCGGCGTCACACGAGTATGGAGCGTTATGACCCCAACATTGACCAGTGGAGCATGCTGGGAGATATGCAAACAGCGCGTGAGGGGGCAGGGCTCGTTGTGGCCAATGGAGTCATCTACTGCCTGGGTGAGAAGTCTGGGTTTAGCAGAGAGATCAGGGAGAAGATTTGTTCTCCCCTGCTTAAAGGGAGGCCATCTACTGTATGGTTTGCCATATAATCCAGAGCTCCCTGTACCGCACCACTCGCCATCTAATCCCAGCTCCCTGCACACATTGATCCACCTCTCGATACTTGGCATCACTCCTTTCTAATGCCCCCTGCTGTGTACCTCGCTTATGGACTCCCTTTGTGTTTCAGGAGGTTATGACGGACTAAACATACTGAGTTCTGTGGAACGGTATGATCCTCGCACAGGCCACTGGAGCCATGTGACACCCATGGCCACTAAACGTTCAGGTGAGAGGCTACCACTCCCTATCATACACTCAGACATGCACTTAACAATCTGAATGTCCTAACCGTTTAATCCATTGGTATTCACTGTCTGCCTATATTTATGGCTCTGCGCTCGTCTCTCACTCGTGTAATATCCCCACTCCTGGCCTATGGCTGCAGGTGCTGGCGTATCTCTGCTGAATGATCACATCTATGTGGTGGGCGGGTTTGACGGCACTGCACATCTCTCCTCCGTTGAGGCCTACAACATCCGCACAGACTCCTGGACCACGATGACCAGCATGACTACACCTCGCTGTTACGTTGGAGCAACAGTGCTGCGCGGGAGGCTGTACGCCATCGCTGGGTGTGTATCGAACTGATAATTAGCCAATCGGAGCGCTCTGAGAACCCAAGTAGGAGTGTAAGAACCTCAGACATATCTGATTGGCTCAGGTTGTTATGGATACACTGTTCCATTCACCCACAAAAGACCACACCTTCAATACGAAGTACAGTTTTGGGCGGAGGGGAGGAGGGAGGGTGTGAGTCAGGAAAGGGGGGGTGGAGGGATTGATGGAGGGGGAGAGGGATTGTTGGAGGGGGGGGTAAGAGGTGAGACTGAGGGGAGAAAAATACACTTGAAGAGGGAGGGAAATAGAGGGGGCACGTGAGGTATGAAATGGGGGGATCGCGAGGATTGAAATTGGGCTCACAACACGGCCGACCAGGGGAGGGGGACACTGTAGTCTTGGGCCCCGGGAAATCTGTCTACAGCCCTGAGCACAAATATAAGATTAGTATTTCCCGATTGTCCCTGTGGCAGTGGCCACCAATGGTGTTAGGTTCCACCCTCCCTTTAAGATAGGACAGAAAGATCTACCTGTGGGAGGACCTATAAATAGCTCCTCCTTTCCTCCCCTCCTCTGTCCTACCTAACTGAGTTAGAGGTTAGTTTTTTACTGTAATGTAGAGAGGACTTATCTGACTACTTAGTACTTGATCCACGAGAGTTGTCTGCCTGTCCCGCTGAAGCACAGACATCTGCACTCCAAGGAGTTGCTGTTCCATGGGGCCGTCGGAAAGCCATGCTGCAAATAGCCGCTGAGGCTCGCAGCTCTTGAAGCCGCTTGGGCAGGTGCGAGCATGTCAAGCCAGAAGAAGCCCGACGGTGTGGAAGCACGACATAGGGGATATCGCGAGAGGTTACGATGATGTCAGCGGAGGATTTTAAAATGCTGTGCAGACAGATGCTATCGCTGCCCTGCTAGTCTGCAGAAAGATTACGGACGTGCGGAGGACAGCACATGCTGGAAAGCCTGCTCAAGTGCTGCAAAGTAAGGTGTAACTGCTGCAAGCTTACTTACCGTAACTATATAGGAACAACTTTTTTTTAAAAAGTGATTTTTGTAAGCTTGTTGGATCCTAGCCAGGATATATCATGGATACAAGCGCCACAAAGAGTGTTGTTGTTAAAGTCCCAAAGTAAGCCCCAGAGAGAAAGTAGTACTAGTGTGATTTTTGTTTTATAGAAGAGATGACTGTAATTATGAAGATTCATATGTCAGTACTCCAGGACTACAACAGGAGGATACTGTGACCAGAGCACCTACAGAACCGACTGTCAGGAAAAAGGCCCCAGTTCAGCTAATGTCGGATTTCATCTTGTGAATGAAGGAAGCGGTAACCCAGTGGCATTAAGGCAGACTCTTCGAAATCGCATTGAGGCTGAAAGCGGGCAAGATTGTATAGTATCCTGGAAAGACCGCAGGACTCTTTCTTAAGAGGATGAGCGATTCAGCAGAATGGAGCTGGAAATGCAATCGAGGAATGAGAAAAAAAAATAGGACAAGCTCACGACGTGTGTGTGTGTGTGTGTGTGTGTGTGTGTGTGTGTGTGTACACACAAAGTATACCGCATCAACACAGTACGTAACTGTTGCCCAAAAACTGTCTTAGTATATGGTATTATATCAATAGACAGTGGTGCTAAAGGATAATAAATGTGTAATGCAACAAAAAAGCATCCTTATGAAGAAGCACGTGGGCATACCAAATGAGTGATAACAATACAAAATTTATTAATGTAGGTTTAAAAACAAGGGGAGAAGGATTAAAAGAGGACGGGGACTCGCATCTACCAATACATATGTTCCATGAGGCAAAGGCACGTAAAATGGTCAAGATATACACCAAAGGTAGTCAACATACACAGGTAGCGCTATAACAAGCATGCGTCTATTCCATTACACAAACTGCAGATTTGTGCACAAAACATGAGATAACCGTTGTTGAGTCAGTAGATGCAAAAATGGAGGCAGTATTGCCCAAAATTAAAGATGCAGATACATCACCATTAGAGCGTAGGTGTAAAAGACCAAAATACAAATAGCCAGGGCCTCCTGTAGTGGAAAAAGGTAGGGGTCCCACTCCACAGACTCCCACTCAACGCGTTTCGACTAAAATGGTGTGATGGTTATTACTCTCTGACAAGGAGAGCAGCTGTGTTGTTTAGTAGTAGGTCGCTTGTGACATCACCGCTGCGTTGCAGAAGCAGCAAGACGGTGGACATATGAACAAAAGCCCCGAATGTTACCGCAAAGGAGTTATTAAATAGCTGAACTGCTAAACAGAATCAAGGACTTATATTTCTAGTCTACATCTCCCTGAACAATCAAGGAATGAGCTTTCACTTGAGGCGTCATCCACCTTTGTTCTAGAGCTCAGACCCGCTTTTCAAAACAGTAAGAGAGCGCTTACAGATAGAGGACGAGCCTTCCCCTTAAGAACCTAGGGAACGCCTACATAGTGAACCAAGATTTTTTCTGCTTCACGATGTAGTGAAGGATATGATCACGGTAGAATGGTCCCAGCCGGATGAAGATGCCGTCTCCTTTTTGAGATGCTATGAACAGGTGGATGTAGAATGCCTTGAAGAAACCATTTACTTCGGCAGGCACAGCCTGCAGGCCTTCTATAGCCATAACATCTGTGTCAAGAGCAATGAAGTTTATGGATTGCTAATATGGAGGTGGCTCTGGATAGGAAGGTTAAATGATCCCAGATAGTGGGAGCACTCGCTGAACTTAAAATGACAGTGGATTTTGTAGTGGAAGTATCGCTGGATTCAGGAAGATTATTGACAATGTCCGTCGCAGCCAGAAGAGTGTTTTTGGTTACAGCTTTGGCAGACCGGTTCATCCTCCAAAGGACCATCTCTGTTCAATTCCTTTCGATGGACACTATTTATTTGGCAGGAAGTTAGATTCCAGCGTTGAGAGTGCCTCTGGAGGCAAAAGTCTGTTCCTACCACAGGAAAGGAAAAGAAGACTTAATGCCCTAACTTCCAATATGAACGAGAGGGCTAAAAGCCGAGGTATAAGAATCTACAGGCCCGGAAGGGGGTACTCAAGTACGGCTTACTGGCACGAAGGCCAAATGCTCTTTCATAGTCCAGGAAGATGTGGTCCCTCATATACAGCGAATAGGAATTCGCATGAGATGATGGGAGCTCGAACATCCCATGTAGAAGGAAGACCGGCAACTATTATGAATTTCTGGGTGTTCAATGTGGTCTGCAGAGGGTACTGTCGGGATTTCAAGACCATACCGGCAAGACAAAAGTTTATAAGAGTATGAAAAAACAAACTTGCCAGATAGGCATTAACCAGCAGCTTATTGATGGCCTTCCGATCCAAGCAGCTATCTACTCGCCAATGTTCCTTGTAAAAAGGCCAACGTCACATGACCCTGCAGCGTCATTTGACACAGCTCTGAGGTAGGGAGGGGGGGCACGGGCGATGCAGCAGGGAAGACTGGGGCACAGCACAAAAGGTTTGCGCTCCCCTGCTCTACAATATCAGGTCTGGTTGGTACTTATGACAGATGTAGGTGGCACAGGCTGTGGTGCCCAACTCAGGACCGAGAGAAGCCCAAGGAAAATGGCCATTGGAAGTCACGACACGTCAGCAATCAAACATTAATCACAACAGTTCCAATGGTGCAATTTAAATATCCGGTCAGACAACTGTACTACGGTG